>NC_143021.1:136095080-136317580 GCF_055824585.1 Amblyomma mixtum | reverse complement strand
TTTTTGTGTTTTGTCCGGCTAAATCTAAGTATAACCTACGTTTTTTCTCTTCGCCGTAATCAAAACGCAGGTTAGGTTTTTGGCGTGCACAAGCAAGCAGCTGCAGTTTAAACTTTCGATATTTCAGACACTAAAGAACCCGGCAATTTGATGTTACGACATACATCTCTCTCTACACCTGTCAGCGAATATTATTGGACTTATATTATTGTTACTAGTTTCAAAAGGCAGTTGGTGTTTTTGCAGGACAGTACAGACGCCAAAATGAACGAAAAATGATCAATGAGTGGCCCTGGGAAAAAGCTTCCCCTTCCGCCTGTTTCCTAATAAAATTATTGAAGTGGACACCCGTTAGCAGGGTTTTTAAGTTCATTATGAAAAATTCAGGCGCTAACAAAAACGACACAGAGCGGACACAGCGTTTTGAAATGACACCTTTGCAGCACTTTCTGGCGACTGTCTTTGGTTTCAAAGAAAATTCTCTAATGACGACAAAGGGACGTCACACAAGGAAACGCATTACTTGATCCCCGTCGTGAACCGTCGTGCCAAGGAGAGTGGGCCCACCGATGTAGGATGCACCTTTATCGCTATCAAATTTGGCGCCTGCTTTGACGGCCGCAGCAGCCGGTTTCCAAACAGCTCTGACTCGGCCATCCGGAGTGCCCCGAGCCGCTGTTGTGATTGTACTTCTCGCCACGTGGGCCCGATCAAGCAGCAACCGTGAACAGTCGACAAGGTCGACAACCTCGCGACGGCGGCGGTGCAGTGTGGTGCTTGTGATGTCCCCCCCCCCCCCCCCCCTCCTAGCCTAAGTGGATTAGTGCAGCGGACATTGAGCGGAGTTGACCATGGCAGGGGCGGCGAAGGCCGGAGATGCGCAGGGGCCTTTGACAGCGGCTACCACAGCGGCAGCGGCGGCGACGTGGCGGCGCCAGTCAGGCCGAGTGTCGCTGAAGGACGGAGGGGTGCTACGCACAGTCACGCTGGCTGTTAATTGAAGACGGCTGTGTCCTCTACAAAGGTCTCGTGTTCTAGACATCCGGCGGGGAAGCAGGTTCGTTCACCTACTCGTAGACTGCAGGAGATTCCTTACCAGCCGTGTTGGATTAGTCAGCATCTCCCTCTTCCCATCGACAGAGCTGCGAGAGAGCGGAACAGCCCGCACCGCCCCTGCCGTGGGTGGTAACACTAGCGTCTACTTCGGTCCATCCGATTGGACAGTGCTCCTCGAACTTTATTCCCCAGCCAGAGATCTGGGGAATCCGAACCCTATTTAACTCGGCTCTGAGTGTGGCCGAGAGAAGCCTGCTACCGTCGACTACGGTTGACAAAGACGTTCCCTTCCACTGAGAGTCATTCTCAGTCACTCTTTGTAAATAATGTAAATAAGTATAAACTTTTCGTTGCCTTCCTCATAACCCAGTCTCCCATCCTCCTCGTCCCATCTCCGGTCCGGCCATGCTACCTGGGTCGCAACAACTGGTTGGCAGCGGTGAGATCGTCTGCGCGGTATCCTGGCTCCGGTTTTGGTGAGTGCATTGCCTTCTCTCCTTGTGTATTGCCAGGCTTAGCATTTGTGCTGCTCTTCCTGGTAGTGTACGTTGGTTGTAGTCGCCTCTTCGGTTTTGAACCTTGCTTTGCACCAACATCCTTGAGAGACTAGCAATCACATTATTAGCGAGCACATAAGGGCAGTCATGGACTGGCGAAAGCTGCGTAAGATGGACCTGATTTCCTTATCTGGGGAATTACGGATTGATTGTGGGAAAATTATGAAGAAATTGCAGGATGTCAGTGCGATAGAGGACCTCGGTTTTGAGCACGAGGAGATAGTGGAGCACTGGCAGGAAATCACAAGAAAAGAGGAATTGGAGGAACGAAGAAGGAAAGAAAAATTGGAGTTAGAGGAACAAAAGAGGAAAGATGAGGTGGAGCTAGAAAAGAAGAGACTAGGGGTGAAGCTAGCTGAAACTCAGGCAGAAGCAGCAAAAGAAGGCACGACCTCTGTTGTGAGCAGTCAGTCATCGAAGCAGCTCAGAATGAAAGACCTTATGTCGCCTTTCAATATGGGCGAAGATATCGGGCTGTTCATTGTGAACTTTGAGCGCACGTGCGAAAACCATAAATTTCTTCGCACCACTTGGCCTCAACAGCTCTTGACGGTTCTGCCATGTGAGGCTGTCGACGTGCTTGCTCGGCTGACAAAGGCGGAGGCGGATGATTACGATAAAGTGAAGGCCACGTTGCTGAAAAAGTACCGCCTGTCAGCCGACGCCTTCCGTCGACGGTTCAGAACCACGGGGAAGCGACCTTCTGAGTCATTCCCAGATTTTGCGTACTCTCTGAAGGCAAATCTGATCGAATGGCTCAAAGCCGCGGAGGTTTATGAGGACCGTGACAAAGTTGTAGAAAGATCTGTTCAGAACAGTTTTACAACTGTCTAAATGAGGAAACGCGGCTCTGGGTGCAAGACAGGCCCGAAAAGAAACGCTTAGAGAGCGCCGCCGACCTCGCAGAAGAGTTCCAGGTCAGGCGCGAAACAGGAAAGGAAAGCTTGCGGGCAGTAACAAAGCCCTACAGGGAGTTCAGGCAGCGCCTACTGTGGAACGAGAATGGAGCGGCCCCGCGGAGGGTAGAGAAAGTGGCAGATGAGGGGGACAGCGAAAAAGATTGCGTCGGTAAAAATGACGTGGACAAAGAAAAAAAGAGAAGGATCGTGCTAGAGCCTTCGAGGCGAGGAGACCGGCAGTATGTTTCCGCTGTAACGAGCCAGGCCATATCGCGAGTGGCTGTCGAAGGACTAGGCTGGTTTTTTCGCTCACTGCTCCCGACGAGGAAAATATGCGCCTACTTGAGCCGTACATGCGTGAAATAACCGTGAATGGGCGACGGTGTCGCGTCCTGCGCGACTCCGCCGCCACAATGAATGTAATGCACCCTTCGCTCGTTTTACTGAACGATTTCACTGGGGAAAGCGCGTGGATCCGGCAGGTGGCCCAGGAGGACAGTGTCTCTCTGCCGGTCCCGCGCGTCACCATTGAAGGCCCGTTTGGGGTGCTGCATACCGAAGCGGCGGTGTCAGCGACCTTGCCGGAGCAGTGCCCCTACCTTTTCTCAAACCGTTTGGAAGACGAGCTAAAGAAGAGGGGCTTGAGCAACGGGGACCACTCCGTGCACGAGCTGTCGCGTTCCAAACACCGCGAGATCGCGGCCCAGTTGAGCCCAGAAAGAAATGGGCAGGAACACACATTGAGTGTCCACTTGTCTGCTTAGCGCTTGTCTGCGTCGTTTACTTTCCGTCCCGTGTGTTCCCTGTGCGCTATTTTTTACATCATGCACATTGAGTGTTACTCAAAATGAACATAGTCTGAATGTTAAAGATTCATTGGCAGCGCTGAATGAACATTTTATCAGTTGTGGAAATTATGTTTGCAGTCTCCATCAGCATACTCTTTCTACTGTCCCGCCAAGTGAAAGCGTGGTAAACTCGCTTATATTGTCCCCTACCTCTCCTCATGAAGTCAGCAAAATTATTGATAAACTAAAGAATGATTCTGCCTCTGGTTTTGATGATATAAAAGCTGTCCCCATCAAACATGTATCCGACATTATTTCACCAGTTTTAACTCACATTATCAATTGTATTCTTGAGACGGGAATATTTCCCGAAAGCCTTAAGATAGCTAGAGTATGTCCTATTCATTAAGGTGGGAATGATAACTCAGTGAATAACTTCAGGCCCATATCTGTCCTTCCATTTTTTTCAAAAGTGTTTGAAACTATCATAAATTTAAGATTAATAAGCTTCATAGATAAATACAGTATAATGAGCGATGCTCAGTACGGTTTCCGGAAGAACAAATCATGTGAACTCGCACTACTCAACGTTAAGCAAGAAATAATAAAGAACATCGAAAATCGTTTATACACAATAGGCTTATTTCTACATCTTCGTAAAGCATTCGACTCCGTTAATCATGACATTCTTTTATGTAAACTGCAGAGGTATGGAATACGGGGGAATGCGCACAAGCTCTTAGAGAGCTACTTGACCAAACGGTATCAATATGTGTCTTCCAATAAACTGTCCTCGCCACGATCAGTAATTTTAAATGGTATTCCTCAAGGGTCGATACTGGGGCCTTTGTTATTTAATCTGTACATAAATGATCTTCCATTAATACCTTCTTCACCTCGAATAGTCATGTATGCAGATAACACAAACCTATTCTTTTCAAATGCGTCACTGCCTCACTTAGAAAAAACAGTGAACGATTACTTAGAAAACCTCTCTTATTGGTTGGACGCAAATAAGTTACAGTTAAATGTAAGTAAAACCAAATATGTGATATTTAAACCTATAAATAAAGAGTCTTTTGCAAAGGTTGTAATATTATTTCGGAACACGAGACTGCATGAGGTGACAGTTCAAAAGTTCTTAGGCGTATGGTTTCAAAATGATATGTCCTGGAACACGCATGTGAATAAATTAGCTGCAGAGTTAGGAAAAACCGTGAGCTGTATGTATAAAATTGGTAAGCTCATTCCTTTGTGGTTGAAGAAAACATTGCATTCCTCTCTTTTCCTCTCCAAGTTATCATATTTTAGTCTAGTGTGGGGTACTACTACAGCTCATAACTATAACAAACTAACGATCCTCCAAAAAAAGGTGTTGCGAATATTTAAAAATTATCAAGGAAAACCATCTGATCTTCCCACAGACAAGCCATTTATTAAATATGAAATGCTTCCAGCTGCGCAAATATACTATTTCAAGTTATTACAGTACATAAAAAACAATAAATTGTACCTCTCTGAAGCAAACTTAGAAGAATTAAAATACACCTTACGTAAACACACAAGAAGAATACCGCTCTTTAGGAACAATTATGGCAGACAGATCTTACATTTCCAACTTCCTTATTTGCTAAATTTCATAGAAGAAATTAAATTTCAAAAACCGGAGTTTAAGAAATATGTCAAATCGTATTTGTTAAAAAAACCCATTTCTTTTCTTCAATAAGACATTGTTTGCATTCATTAATTTTAGGTGTAATCAAGATGTATATATATTATCAGAGTACGGTGTGCTATGTGTCTGTAATCTATGTGTGTGTGTGTTTGCAATTGCATGAGTTTTGCTGAGTGCCGAGATGTGCATTTAGCGCTTCTTTTTTTCCCTTAAATTCTACTAAGTGTTGTCTAATTCCGTATTTATGTGTTCACTTTTATATGTTGAAATATTTATATGTTAAAATGTGTTTTTGTAATTGAGAGCTGTTTCCCTGTCTATCTTTTCTTTTTATTAAGTGTGCACTGAAATGCCGAATTGTGCTACCTGGGGCAGGAGCCTCTGTCAGGCTATGAGCCTTTAGCTCCTGCTCCTTTTTTCTCTGTTGTGAGAAAATGAAATGAAATAAAGAAAGAAAAAAGTAAAGAACCGAGCTCAGACAAAATCGCTGAGGCGTCCGAGTTTTCAGAGAGGTTGTTACCTAGCACTGACAGCAGGGCTCAGGTAGTTTTGCTATGCGAGGAAAATTCCGCAGGCGACGACCCTCCGGCAATTACTTTGTCAGCTTTTGACGCTGCGGCGAGGGCCGGCACCTTAACACGTGACGGCACCGCAATAACAGAAGGCGCGCGCAACAGATCGGCTGGAGCAGCTTCCAAAAGACGGCGCCGTGCCACGAAGACCAAATTATGTGGTGTCGCAAAGCAAAAAGTGCAGGTCGGGCTTTCCCAATTGAGGACCACGCGTAACTTCTTGGAGTTGCCACCGCGACACTCAAGAGCTCACAGGAGTCGCGTGAAGAAAAGATCGACTAAGCGGGCCCATACAGGGCGTAAGCCACTCCTCCATTGTTGGACCACAGCAAGGATTGTCATGAGACATGTGACGCCTGCTGCTTGCTAAGGAAGGGAGCGCGCGGCTACCAGACAAAAAGGGCGCCTCCGAGCGCGCGCGGGTCAGATCAAGACGAGACATGCAGGAAACCGGGACAGGGGGAAGCGCCCCTCTCATGTAAAGCTTTTTCAGCGCTGCCCGCGCTTTGCATGCCAATCGCAAAGAGACGCAAATAATCAGCCCCGCAGCTTTTGGGAGACAGCGGGTAGACCGGCCGCCCGACCGCGCCGAACGCGGCTGAAGTAGCGGTATTTCAGGAATACACCTGTATGCGTCTTGTATTTACTGTTTGTGTTTTTTTTACTCCGGTAGAAAAGTGCAAACGATGTTTTGAGCTTTTATTTCTGGCTGGAATGATGCGGCTCAAAAGACGCTTGTTAATTCTCTGTATAAAAGAGTTTTTTTTTTGAATGACAGCATTTGAGCGTTTTCTTTAATGTATAGTTACAATGTGTGTAGGTTATGTTGTTTAATATGTATAGATTAGCGCTTGAGAATACATGAATAGTAGTGGAGCTCTACTATCCTCTCAGCTGATCTATCTGGGCCGTCCGTCTACGGATCGCAAAGGCAGCTGTAATTTCTTCCAGCACAAAACCTGATTCACAATTGAAAAATGCGATGGCATTTATTCGCTCGCATAGGTCACGTCCGCAGCTCACCCATTCAGACCGCCTGAGGGGGGGAGCCAAAAGGGGAGTTAATCGAGCAGCACAGCTTAAGGCCTTGTTCTTTTTTTTTGCCTGGCACAACTCGGGAGAAGGGTGGTGCTCTTGCCTTGCCGGGGTGGGGCATTGTGCAGACTTGACCACTAATGCTCTACCTGAGACCCTTGGCCTGCAGACACCGACCCTTGGATCACCCAGCAAACAGAGGACCTGCCTAGCTGATGCGGCCTCTTCAGAGGACAGCGAAGAGCTGTAACCCCTTTCGAGGCCTCTACCTGGCGGCGGACGAGCTGTTGTGATTGCTCTTCTGGCCACGTGGGCCCGATCAAGCAGCAACCGTGAACAGTCGACAAGGTCGACAACCTCGCGACGGCGGCGGTGCAGTGTGGTGCTTGTGATGCCCCGGTCTCCGGTCTCGGGCCATGCTACTCGGGTCGCAACACCGCGCAGACACTTTCTCCGCTCAGAGTGTCTGCATCCTTTGCAGTGTTGCGGGACGCTTCGGCTGTGCGGTGCCCTCGAAGTAGACTGTGCAACTTTCGTTGGCATAGCTATCCGAGATGAGTGGTGTGTACATAAAGAAGTCATCGGACGACGTGTTCGATACGTCCGAGGATGCCCACTCTTTTAGGCTCCAACAGATCTCCGAAGATCAGCTTGGAGAGACTCCAGCGCTGAGAAAGGAATCCCTCGCGAAACTTTCGCAGCCTTTATCAGGTGAGGTATAAATTCGACTCCCTAAAAAATGAGTGAAAGAGAGTGACGCCGTTTTACAGGCTGCTTTAAAAAGTGCTAGAGGAAGCACAGCGAAGGGTAGGTAATCTTATATTTCTTTTTCCTTTTTTAAACATTATCTGACACTAGCAACATAAGCTGTCACTAGATTAACTTCTGGAGGGAAGCTTGGCCACTTCACCGGTTATTTGCTGCCAACAGCAGTCAAGCTGCCACTTTTTCTGTGGTTTATATGAGGTCGGTCTGGTTTGGTCTATGGGGTTTAACGTCCCAAAGCGACTAAGGCTATGAGAGACGCCGTAGTGAAGGGCTCCGGAAATTTCGACCACCTGGGGTTCTTTAACGTGCACTGACATCGCACAGTACACGGGCCTCTAGAATTTCTCCTCCAAAGAAATTCAGCCGCCGCCGCGGCCGGGATCGAAGTTTATATGAGGTTTATGTTCCGGCTAAGATTTCAAGTCGAGAAATAATCAACCTCGGTCCACCGAGAGAAGACTGAAGTAAGTACAACTCAATACGTTCATTCACCTCTTCTAAGTTGCCGGGTTCATTATTATAAAGACCTTTCTTAGAAAGACGCTACATTTTATAGCACAAACCGTTTAAGACCGTCTGGGAGTGTTAACCTATTGTGACATCTGGCTACATGCGACTATGTTCAACTGGCGACTTTTTTTTTTTTTTGAAGTTGCTAAACGCGTGCAGGTTCAGAACCTTCTCGACGCTGTTAAGAGTGAATGCTAATAACTTTCTGGTCATCACATTGGTCTGTACGCAGTCCGTATCTGTAAAAGCGGTCAGAAATCAACATGGAGCTCCCAGGCGAGGAATTTTTGAAGAAAAAAAATACAGATCGTAACGTTAGGGTACAAGTGTGGGCGTGTGGACAGCATCGTGGCACGGTTGCTTGACAGCATACGTTTGTTCATGCAGATAGCTGGATATCTTCAGATCTAAGTGGCATCTACCGCTCCAACAGACACCGTTGGATTGCACCTGTACATTTTTGCTGTTATGCTCAACTAGCTTCACATGACCCGTCTTGGCAACCCTCTTCGACTATGGCTCTTTCACAGAAGTTCAGCTCATCGCCTACGTCATCAGCATTTTCTTTGGATATAAACGAACGCCAGCGGCCCGCGCCTTCGAGTGGGCGTGTGGACGGCATCGTGGCACGGTTGTTTGACAGCATGCATTTGTTCATGCAGGTTAGTAATGACGTTCCTATGTTTGCAAAAAAATCTAGCAATGTTTGTCTTCTGCTGTTCCCACGCCCACAAGTGCTATTACGTTTGCTTGTGCAGTCATTTGATGTGTGTGCTCAGCTGGTTCTGCAGTCGGGTGATGTCGAACTTAACCCTGGCCCTGGTACGCGTGCCAAGGACAGTGAAACAGATGACTCTGTACAGAAAAAGCTTAATGACGTGTTAACTTCATTACAGAACGTTAACCCACGCACTGCTAGAATGGAAATCGAACAGTCACGCTTAATTGTTTCTATATCTGAAATAAAAGACAATCAGGAATACATGAAAAAGAATATCTCCGATATCGAAGCGAGGCTGTCGGCAGTTGAACTTCAAGCTTCTGCTTCTCACAAGGCTCAACAAGAGCTGCTGGCCCTGCGCGAACTCGCTGATAACATGATTAGCGAGAATGCCAAATTGCGGCTTAGCCAGTCTCAGCTTGAAGACAGGCAGCGAAGAGACAATCGATTGTTTTTTGGCTTACGTGACAGTCCAGCGGAAACATGGGAAGGAACGGAAGACAAGCTTTTGAACGTAATTTCTAACTGCTTCAGTCCGGCGCTCACAAAGGATGCGTTTGAACGTACTCATGGGATTGGTACATTTTCGGATGATAAATGTTGCCTGGTTATCGTGATGTTCTGCTCCTTAAAAACAAAGCAACAAATTCTATCCCAGTCAGGCGAAGTTAAAGATGTAGGTATCACCGTAAGTGAAGATTACTCGTTAGAAACCCGCCAGGCCAGGAAAAAGCTGCTTCAATTCGCTAAGGGTCAGGACTCATTTTACAAGCTTAGGTACAACAAACTGTACATTAAGAACAAATGCTACAGTTATAACCCTGCTCGCGACTGTATATTCATGGAGTCTACCATTCGGGCATCAGCATCTTTTCTTGATATTAACTCAAGTCACGATATCGCTGCTTCGTCATATGCTGAGCAGACTGATCGATTGTCTCCTTCGCAAGTCCATAATCAGCAGTCAAATCATGATACCCCTGGCTTGACCAACGCGCCGTAGGGCTGCGCGAGGGTCAGTGGGCCGGTGTCCGATAGTGCCAACTCGCTTTCTTTTCTTTTTTCCAACATACGAAGGTTACTACCCAAGCGCGGTGAACTTAATCCTACCATTTATACGTGTGATGCTGATATCGTCTTACTAACCGAAACGTGGCTTTCTCCCAAGATAGCGGACAATGAACTATTTTTCTGTAAAAAACGCTATAACGTGTTTAGATATGACAGAAGTGAGAGATCTGGAGGAGGTGTTTTGATTGCTGTCGCGGATAACTTTGGAGCATCGCCTATTAATATTCCAAATAGCCTGGAACTGGTTTGGGTGCAACTTAGTGTACGTTTTAAGAGAATGATCTTGGGTGTATGTTACCGTCCCCCATCTTTGAGCCCGACATTCGTCGACGAATTGCATGATGCCCTTAACATGATCACTGTACGATTTCCGAATACACCTATTGTCTTTGCTGGCGATTTTAACTACCTGAGTATCGTGTGGACTAATACATCACCTTATCTCAGCTCTTTCTCTACGGAATGTAAAAAGTTTTTGTCAACTTGTATGGATTTGAACCTTTCGCAATAAGTCTCTAAACCTACTCGAACTACTTCATCCGCATCGAATGTTTTAGATCTTGTTCTAGCTAACGTGCCTGATCTTATCCCTTCGATTTTTTACCTACCTGGTCTCAGTGATTTTTTGCTGCATTTAGATGTACAAATTCCTGTGTGTATCCGAGTTAGTCAGACTAAACACATCAGAGATTATAAACGGGCTGACTTTAACGCCATTAACTGCGAACTAGCTCGTTTTTTGGAAGATTACTTACCAGGCTTTTCACAGCGTTCTCTTTACACTAACTAGGATTTGTTCAAGGATATCGTTGAACATCTCATTAACACTTTTGCGCCATTAAGATCTTTGAAGTGCGACAGGGAATCACCTTGGTTTAGTAATGTTTTATAAAGACTCTCCAATAAAAAGAAGCGCTTGTTCCGCTCTGAGAAGTTGTTGAATTCTAAACAACAATGGGAGGCCTACTTTTCCGCAGCTGCAGAGTACAAATCTGCGCTAAAAAAAGCAAAGGACACATTTTTAACCACACTCTGCCTGCTATGTTGGTCAATAATTTTGGAATGTAGTTAAAGGTGCACTGAAGAAGAATCTGAACTCGTCTTTTTGCCGCGGGAACTCGACCTACATGTTCCTAGCATTCTTAGAAACTGCGACTTATTGCCCGGTGTGGCCGATTTCCCTAAATAAATCGAATTAACATCAGGCTCCCGCCTTGTTTTTTTAATTATCCTTCGTACGGTGGGCGGAGTCGACCAACGCTTGGAGAGCCTTTCAGCCAGCTCCGTGGAGGCATTGCTTTCGCTTCATTTTGTTTTTTAGGTTTCCGTGGATAAATAGTTTTATTTGCAGATAATATAGCCGCAAAATAAGCCCGCATAAATAAAAATACGCGCGGACTGTTTGCTTCTACGGACTACTACGTATTACTCCGCCGATGGCAGAGCGGCAAGCCGCCACGGGACTGGCTAAAAGGCACTCCCCGCGTCGATCGTCTCCGCCCACCGTACGAGGGAGAATTTAAAAAAAAAGGCAGAGCCGGACGTTAATTCGATTTAATTCGGGAAATCGGCCACACAGGGCAATAAATCGAAGTTTCTAAGAATGCTCGGAACGTGCAGATTGAGTTTCCGCGTCAAAAAGACGAGTTCAGATTCCTCTTCAGTGCACCTTTAACAAGAAAGACCCTTCCACAATACTACTTACTTCTTCTGATGGTGTTGCCTTTCCTTCTTACGAGTTTGCTTCTGTTCTAAACAATACATTGCTGCGGCATTTTCTAGTAATTTTTCTCTTGTTCATCGCGTGTGGCCTGTTTTTGATGCTCTTCCTATGAATCCAGTTATATTCGACGCGTCAGGCATCCAGCGCATCATATAAAATCGTAAGGTTTTGCGGTGTTGACAACATTAATTCGAAGTTTTTAATTAATACAAAGTATTATTGTTCCATAATTCTTACTAAATTGTTTGAACAGTCTCTTGCAATAGGTTGTATTCCTAATGATTGGAAATTGTGAAGGTGATTCCACGGCATAAGTCCGGAAACAAGCATTCTCCTGATAACTTTCGACCTATGTCGCTCACTAGTATTCCGTGCAAGATCATGGAACACGTCATATATTCTCATCTCATCTCTTTTTTAGAATCTAACTCCTTTTTCAACATTGCGCAGCATGGTTTTCGTAAGTCTTTTTCATGCGAAAGTCAGCTAATATGTTTCACACATCACCTTCATTGCATCCTTGACCACGGCTCTCAGGTAGATTGCATATTTTTGGACTTCTCGAAAGCGTATGACACTGTTTCTCATGAGCTTCTCTTTCTTAAATTAAGCAATCATAATATAGACCCTAATGTTATTGCATGGCTACAATGCTTTCTTTCTAACCGTTCACAATTCGTAACAGCGAACAATATAAACTCGCATGCTTTGCCTGTCCACTTCGGCGTGCCTCAGGGGTCAGTTCTTGGGCCCCTCCTCTTTCTCATCTATATAAATGACTTACCGACTAGCATTGTTTCTTCAAATAATCTTTTTGCCGATGATTGTGTTATTTACCGCGAAATTAAAGGTGGTAATGATGTCTATTGTCTTCAATCCGATATTAACAAGGTTCTTGACTGGTGTTTTATTTGGAACATGCAACTAAACATTAATAAGTGTGAACATGTATGCATTTCTCGTCTCTCAATGCCCCTTCTTTTTATCACATTAACAACGTGTCTCTCGAAACCGTGTCATGTTATAAATAGCTGGGTGTTTACGTTTCTTGTAGCCTGTCTTGGAAAACTCACGTTGAATACATAATAAATAACGCTGATCGCATGCTTGGGTACCTTCGCAGAAATTTCTCACGTTCATCTAGTTCAATAAAATTATTACTTTATATAACATTGGTACGGTGCAAGTCAGAATATGCTGCATCTCTCTGGAGCCCTGGCATCGATTCACTCGTTTCTGATTTGGAAGCTGTGCAGAACCGCGCACGCCGTTTCATTCTTTCTAATTATCACCGAACAAGCAGTGTAACCGCCACGAAATCAAGTTTGTCCCTGCCACTTCTTTCCCACCGCAGATTAATAGCGTCATTGTGTCTTTGTCATAAAATTTACCACAACAGCTCTCTCAATCCTAAGTTACTGTCAAGACCATGTTACATATCAGCACGCGTTGATCACCGTCACAAAGTTTGAATCTCATCTTGTCACACCAAACGTTTTCATGACTCATTCATACCCCGAGCTTCTGTCAGCTGGAATCACCTTCAATATTGCATTTCGTAAAGTCCTTAATGTTTCTTTCTGAGTATCTGTCGTTTATTACTGTATAAAAATTGCCTTTTACTGTCTACACACTCTTTTAATGTATCCCCACTGCATTCTAATCTCATTGCCTTCCTGTGTTTTTACTTTGTCATGTATTTCTGGCTTATTTTTGTTTTCCCTCCTTGTTGCTGTTTAGGCTGAATTTTTTATGTATTCCCACTGCCCTCTGTAATGCCTTCGGGCCCTGATGGTACAATAAATAAATAAATAAATAAACGTTGCCAATGCCAACGTATGCAGCGGACATCTGTCACTGCTGCCACGTAGCTTAAAGCACGAATGAGGTGTCCACTGTTCGAAGAGGGCAGTTATGCGGCTTCACTCTGGTTCAGGTGTCCATCAAGATGTATGAGACAGATACTGCGCATTTCCGTTCCTCAAAAACCAATTTACCAATTTCTCCATCTGCTTTGCAAGCTCCCGCTCCATTGGTTTCGCAGTTTAAAGGGTGTCCACTGCTGGTTACTTCGGCACAACGGTGACGGGACGCCGGGAAAAGCAGAAACGGGCGCCAAAGAGGTGCTCTCTGAAATCAACTTTTGAACAAAATTGCGGCGTTTTGGGTGGTGCCTTACGCGCGTCTGTGTCTGTGCGTGCACTCAAGCATCGCGGCACAAAAAATTACCGACGATTACGTTACTTCCTAATGCGAAATTTGAGCGCAGCAAATAAGCTGTTTCACCTTTTCGATAGATTGAAAGAAATCGAGCAACACATGTATGCGCTATCACAGAAATTTGTTTTTTATTTTTCACACGTATTCCTTTAACAAAGACTCCACTAACAGTTCTTGACAGTCATGAAGGACGCTTTGTGGTCGGAGAAATAGAGTGATATATGTTCGAATTGGTACACCAATGCTTGATTCCCAAAGACGAGATCGATACAAGTGCCTCGCGAGGTAGTCACAGCCGTGGGACGCGTTACGAGCGAGAGGAACGGGATGTTCTCCCGCATAAGTGTTAGGAAATTGCTGTTTGTCTTTATGTCAACATTAAAGTCCCCCACTACTAACATCAGTGTGGATCGATGGACGGTTAATGCGAGTTGCAGGAAGTGCACGACGTCTTTCGTGAGTGCGGTAGGGGCGAAGTAGGCAGCTACTACCAGCAAGCCGTTGGGCAACTTTGCGGCGCACAGTTCGCCAACTTCATGTGACGTGCCAAACATTTCGACTGGTATTGCAGAGAGACCTGTGCGCAAGTAGATAGCGACTCCCGCCGCTCTGTTGTGGTATCTGCGAGCACCACAGCAGTATAGGAAATCTATGATTTCGAGAGGCTCTTCGGGATCCATCCAGGTTTCAGCAAAGCAAAGTACAGAGGAATGGCGCAGAATGTGATCGTGGTGTACGTCCTTGGCATGTGCGGCAAGGGAGCGTACGTTAAGAATGTGGTTGTGAATGATGAATCAAGTGCTGCCAGCGAATGACGCGTCCATTGGCTGTCTGCGTGTGTTACTGATGTGTGGTTAACATGTTAAGCTTCGCGTGTAAGAGTGGAACGCGACAGCGTCTTGCAACGCTGCCAGGGAGTCCACAGAACGCCATCGCCAATTCGGCTGTACGCCTTGCTGGATGGTAAATTTATTTTTTGAGGAAAGGAAATGTATCTCTCTCGCATATCTGCGTGGACACCTGCACCTCGCCGTAAGGGAAAGGGGGAAGATGGGAGTGAACGAAGACGCCGTATTAGCTAGACGCGCCTTTGTTCATTCCAAACCATTCAGCTGGCATTACGGAGTGGCTAGCGTGCTCGTATCGCACTCCGGAGACCCTGGTTCGATTCCCCAACTCGACCTATTTCGTTCTCGGTTTTATTGATTTATGCGGTCTAGCTAGAAAGGTTAATTAGGCTATTTCATATTTATATTATTGTATTTCTATCCATCGTGTTCTGTCATTAACCTGTCAATTGTTGGAACTGTCTAGGATGTTCGACACAACGTACATGAAACGAGCAACGTCTTACTGAGTGGGGAAGTGCGTGGTGGTGGAGGGAACGCGGCTTCGTACTTATCTGTTTTTTTTTTCAGCAGCGTCTCCTTCCGCGGACGCTGTTGTCGCTGCGGCGCGCGTTTTTCTTTTCTTTTCTTCTGACCTCTTCATTCTCCTCTATATTAATTAGGCTAATTGATTAATTAAGCAATTAACTAAACTCAGTCCAACTTAGTTGCAGCATCACTATACGATCCCTTTGATTGGTTGCATGGTTACTAGCCAAAGTACAATTGGCCCCATTTGAAATTCGCGCACTGTGACGTCACGACCATTTCGACCAATTGAAAAGCGTGACATTGGGGGCGGAGCTGGTTACGAGGCCGACGACGACGCGAAACCCAGGAACGGACGCCAAAGAGCTGCGCTCTAAAACGCTGCAGACAGTGGCGTGCACTGCCTGCAGCGCGCCATTAAATTAAACTTAACAAAGCCCTTGCTGACGTTTCAGGTTGGTGCGCAAATTGGAACATGTTTTTAAATGCTGATAAATGCTTAGTCCTACGCATATCCAGGAAGAAAACCGTTTTACAACATTCTTATTCTGTAAATGGCACTGCACTTAAGGAATCGCCGTCTGTTAAATACCTCGGAGTTACTATTACACACAATCTGAGTTGGGATTTTCATATTAATACAGTCTGCACCAAAGCATTTAAATCTATCTGGTTTATTAGACGCAAGCTTTCAAAAGCCCGCATGCACGTGAAACTAGCAGCCTATAAAGCGTTGGTCCGGCCATGTGTGGAGTATGCCTCGTGTCTATGGGACCCTTATACAAAGAAAAATATTTCCAAATTAGAAAGGGTTCAATGAACCGCGGCCAGATTCATTTACAATAAATATAAACGCACTGACAGCGTGACAGAAATGATTGATTATATTGGTCTCGAGACACTACGAGCTAGGCGTTCCGAATGCACATTAAAATATTTGTATTTAATATATAATAATGTAATAGACATCAACAATCATAATTTCATTACCCCTAACACACTACGCACAAGCTCGCGTTTTGATAACGGGAAAATGATTCGTGAATATAGCCCCCTAAACGATACCTTTAAGTATTAATTTTTTCCGGGAACCATACGCGCTCGGAATAAATTACCTAGGAATATTGTCGACAGTGCCAGTGCGTAAGAGTTCGTTAAAAACCTGAAAATGCTGGGGTGAAGTTGTTCTTGTATTGTTTCTTGTATTCGTGTATTCTTGTATTCGAGTATTCTTGTATTCCCAAATAAATCAATAAATAAGTAAATAAATAAATTTCGTCGCTGGATTTTGTTGCGGCCCGTTGGGTGTGCCCTCGTGCAGCCAGCAGCCAACCATAAGCACCTACACCTTCCACATTTCCGCCAGCAGATGTGAAACGTGGCTATCCGCACAAGAACGCAAACGCCAAAGAAGCCCGGAAGCGTTTTTAAACATTTCACATTACCACAGGTAAACAGCCTAACTTGTGCAAGTTTTCGCACGTCTACTCAATTTAGGTACGTTAAAGCGCTACTACTTTTTCTTGATTGCACCGCTTAGCCATTTTGAGGCGCTTTATTTAGTACCTGCTCTCGCAGGCAACCAATGCCTCCGAAAGGAAATGTTTAACAACGTGGTTGGGCCGTTACACCTGTTGCAGATATTTATGGTACATGACGCAAAGAAAGAAAAACCATTCTCACTCGATGCTTTGGGACAGAGCGGTGCCAGCACTTCCAATAAAACCACATGGAAACATATAAGAGGAGGAGACTCATGATTAAAGGTAAGAATAAACTCAAGATTTCGCATCAATATTGCGTAAAATAGTTCTAAAATAGTTTAGAATTGCCGCAAGCACATTACAGAAGCGGCAGTTAGATTTCTTTCCAGGCACCAGACTTCTTTCAATCTTATTGCCGGATAGATTTGGCGCCATTTTCGCACTTCATAGCCCAGGAAGTGGTCGGTGGATACATCTACGCGCTAGCACATGTAATGTTTTGTCAAAAAGAAAAGTAAAGTACGGCTTGGTATAACAAAGGCGGGGTTCAACCAAGTCCTGAACCGGTTCAGAACGGTCCCTTTGAATCGTATACTAGTTCGGGTTCAGTTCCAAGGTGGCGAAAAAAAATAAGTGCTTAGTTCGGTCCTGTTCCAGGCAAAAATGCGGGTTCAGTTCCGCTTTCTGCTTCCGGAACGGGTTAGGTTCCGGTTCGACAGGCTGCTCTTAACATAGCTCGTGCACACCCCACAGAGAGCCCCAGAAGCCAGCTGCTTCTGTTCTTTTGGCTATTGCTGCATCCGTCGACAACGCAGTTCGGCCTAGATGACTTGTTCTACTTGCAGGAGGACGACAGGAACGTGTTAAACACTCCCAGAGGGTAGAGAGCCGATTTTTTGTGCATGGCGCGAAGGCACAAAGTAGCGTTTGGCTCGCCTGGCGAAAGGTAGTGCCTGGGATTGAGAGCACGCGCATATCGAACCCGGTGCGAAAATTATTTCTGATTTATACTTCATATGCGCCATTGAAGAAACCACAGTTGCAAAGCGCGCCTAACGATGCTGTATGAAATTTATAGTGGCAGTCTTTTAACGCTCTCAGGTCGGTTTATAAAAGTTTCATGGCTGAGAGTATAAAAAGAATGAAAGCACCCAGCGACGCGTGACAACATATGTACCGGCTACTTTCGGACGCTGCAAGGGCATTTTATGAAAATGGTATTGTACAAGGCTCTTGGAGAACGAAACGAGTTAATTCTACGCCAGAAAGCCAACGCGTTTTACGTCGTACTTCGAAGGACTTCTGACAGAGAATTTCTCGTTGTGCGTTTTATTGCCGTGAAAGAGGCCTATAGGCCTAGTAATAATGCAAATGAGCTCCAAACATCACTTTTAAGGACGAATATTTAAAAGCCATTTTCTGCAGGAAGCTTTGGCCTCGGTGCCGGCAGTGCCGAAGTGCACCTATGTCACGGTCGACAGGCCTAGCTGGACTACCACAGCAGTGGTGACGTCGGCGTCGCCGGAAAGCACTGATTGTTCCTGTGAACAACGAACAATGATTGTTCCTGTGAATCTGTGACGTAACCATAGCGGGGCAGGTGCATCTTGACGCGCTCGATGCTGGTCGAAATACCGAGCGGCTTCTCTGGAAAGACTGAAAAGCATATGAAATTGCGTTCCAGTCGACGACTGCGACTGCAATTTGATAGAAGGCATCTGCTTACGCCCATAAAAGAAATAATACATTTTCTTGGCTACCAAAAATTTGTGTCTGTACACCTTTATATTGCTCAACTTTTTGTGTGAAACAGGCCTGGATACTCGTCTGTGACCGCCTGTGCACAACCTACATGGTTAATGACATGTGTCGGTGTTTGTATTGCTGACATCAGTTTTATGAGTTTTATGTGCGTCTACTCACCGCGATGCGAGTGCCAGCCAGTGTGGTGTGTGTGGTGTGTGTGTGTGTAGACATCACCCGAGAAACTCATTGTATTATGCCATCATCAGCCTTCATTCGCACTTTCCTTTTCCTCCTCTTCCCTTTCCCCTGTGTGGAGTAGCAGGCCAGGGCCATGTTACCACCGGCCGACCTCTCCACCTTTCCCTCATTAAAATTCCTTTCTCTCTCTCTCCACTACACTGTAGACTAAATCTAGAACTCATTTAATGTTTTGTTCGTATTTGTTAAATGCCAAGAGACAAAACACCCTGTGAACATGCAAGAAAACAGTATCATTGTTGTGATAAGATCGGAATACTATGTTCTCATTGAAAGAGGTCTTTTATTTAACCTTACAGCTTTTCAATAGTGCATTTTTGAACTTTTGGCACGTATAGTACACGTGAAGCATAAAGGATAGGATGATGGAAGAACGTGATGCCGCCTTGGAACGAAGGTAGAACCTCCATCTCGCCTTTATGTAGTCAATGGTTTAAAGCCCACTGCAGGCGCAGTTATGCCCCCCCCCCCCCCCCCCATAAGAAGGAAATCCTAGCTCTAATGGGATTAAATAACTGTCGAAAAGAGAATATTGGACAGCCGTCGCCATAGCTCAGTTGGTAGAGCACCGGACGTGAAATCCGAAGGTCGTGGTTTCTGATCCCACCGGCGATACGTGGTGGTTGTTTTCTGTTCTGCTTTTATTAATCGCCCATTGCTGAAAAACAAAAACTAAGAATAAAATAAGATCTCCCCTATGCTCCTTGGTTTCGGTTCATGTTCGCGAAATAATGGTGTTTATAATATCAAATTTTGCTGGGTTACCTTTGAGCATGGCTTTTTGATAATTAGTGCCTCTGGCGCCCAGACAACTTGAAATTATTGAGCGATATTTTTTTTACTTTTACCTGTGAATAGTAAACATGCGGCGATGATTTGAACACTCACGCCACTTTCTGCCCCACTCTATCATATAACAAAAGGCGTTGAAGAAGTTGTCAATACGCGTTGACAGAAGTTTTCCTAAATATGTCTTTTTCGGGGCCTGTTCTAGAACTGAGAATTTTGCTACGGACTCGAGGAAGACGGAGCAGGCAACTGCCCAGCACGGCACACTAGAGCTGGGGCAATTGGCCTCGAAAAGAAGTCATCCCTTTTAACAGCATGGTCATATCAGCGTGCAAGTCCTTCTACGTTTGACTTGGAAGGCTTCCAGGCAGCGAAAGCGTACTCAACGATCTCACAGATGAAATCTTTTAAATTAAGTGGCGCCTTATTAACGACTTTAATTTTAACACGAAACCCGTCTTCAGCGTCAGGTAACGGACATGATCCTTCCAGAAGTAGGTTCCGAAGAAAACAGCTCTACCTCTGTTGGAACTCTGAACAAGTTTGAGTCCCCATGATGACATTCAGAAAGCTGCGAGTGATCTCGCACATGTCGCAACAGTAAACAGTGTTCAGGTAATTCTAGTTTCATTGAATCATGTCTCCACGCTCGCTACACATAGCGGAATGTGCGCGCAGCGAATGTGGAAAGGTACTTACATGCATGTCCAATTCAAAAAACGCCCTCACCGTGAGAACAGAAGAGTGCATGATTCGCATGTAATTCAAGCTCCAATTCGGACATCAGTAAAAGTGCTAAATTTAATCACATTGTGTAGGTGCTCAAAAAGTCCCCAGCTCAGAGTCCGGTGCATGCTTGAGTTCCACATCCACATCCATGTGGTGCATGGAACACACATCTGAGAAAGTGTGCTGTAAGAACGGCAGGGAAACGCTTCAGTATTGACGGAACTTCACCTGCTACGTGTCAGATGCCCGTTCACGACTGAAGGCAAGAGAGAAAATGGGGGAGAATATTTGTTCCTAATGGCTTAACACAAATATATTACCTTCTACTTGTGCTGCTTGACGGATAGAAACGCTGTACGAGACACCATAAATAACAGAAACGTTATAATCCTGCAATGTGAGGACCAAAAACAGGCTCGAGGGGCTTTCTCGGCAGGTGTCTCAAGAAAAATGCTCAAATGAAGATGCGAAAGTAGTCGTTTATATTTTGGTGTCTTCAGAAGTGAATGTAGGAGACCACGACCAAGCTCAATAGCATAGAGCATAATGCGATTGAACGGCCAAGACACAGAGGCGCCGCTGTCAGCTCGTACCGTTCGTGTCAGTCTCCAGGTGCAAGGGGGTAAGGAACTCTTCACGAAGCGTAGTTTCAAGAACATCGTAAAAATGCAACGTAAAAATTCAATGTATTTCTTCCTCACACCTACTTTGCTTCAGAATTCTGTTTTACAAGTGGATGTGTTTGAAGTGCTTGCGGATCTTTACAGAGGGATGCAAATTGTGTCGCGAATGAAAGCGGATAAAAGACTGCACTCGCGTCAAGTAGCAACAGAACGAGCTCAATGTTTCTGCATAGTACATCATAACAATTATATACTTTAACCTCCGCAGTGACGCAAACAGTGATCGAAGCAGCGGACAACAGACCTGGCATGTTTTCGTTGTGGACGCCCGCAGGAGGTTCGGGGAGAGGCGCAGCGGAGTGCGCTGCACTCATCGCATGTTGGCCGTACACGCACGGTAATAACAAAATCAGACAAAAAGGCAAATATGAACACTTTCGCAAAAAAAGACAAGATTCCTAAGCGATACTGCGGCAAAGCTGCACTGCACTGGGCGGATCTTGTTGGCCGCTCTAGAAGACAGTGCACTTTTTCTTCGGGTTGAGTGGTTTGCCCCCAGCGCATGAGAAAGTTGAGCTGAAGGCAGCCACGTGCTGCACTGCCGCGTTGCATTTGTCGTCAAGCCTCTTGGTATATCCGCGGCACCGAATGAAGCACCAGGAAAAGAAGAACATCTGCATCGCGGTCATGTGGTCGGCGCCCTCTAGGGTGGTATGGGAGCCGTGAGCTTGGAAAGCGTCCACCAGAACATCCAAGGAGGCCAGGTCAGACAGTGAGACCAACTTATCTGTGGCGTTCTGCTTGCTGGCACACTTCAGGGCTTCTCGAATTGCACCGGCCGTTGCGTTGACGTTGCTGTAGTGGACGATGGCGATGTCAGCGGACGCCTTGGCCACGTGTGCTCCTAGGGCCCCGTACTTCACGGCGTCCACGAGGGTCGGGTGGTAAAGGGGAAACGAAAGGACATATGGAGCGAGCACGAAGTCGTCGTCCCAGTGAGAATAGGCGGAGAGCCTGTACACTGTGTACCAGCCGAGAGTGCGCGGCGCCGACTTTCTGGTCCTTATCCGCGATGATTTCCATGCAGCCTCCCAGTTTCTGACAAGCGAGGTATTCATGTCCGGAAGCAGCGAATTAGCTTCACTGCTTGCGTTTTTATCCTGGGGTATTGTTCTGGTTAGTGCGCTCATGACAGTGTCCAATGAGCTCCATCGAATGGTCATAGTGGAGTCATTAGAGAACGGTGGCTTAGACGAAAGGCGGGCGGCGAACTCGGTTCTGATCGACAGGACGACCCGTTCCACATCTTGACGCAAGTCTCTCTGAAAGACCTCGGCATTGTATGGAGCGAAAACATAGTCACCGAGATACATGTACAGGAGCTGATAGCAGAGGCGTCCGTGCTGGTATTTAATCACCTCCCGATTTGTTGTACCGTAGTAGTTGGAGATTAAGTCATGATTTGCGAAGAGGCTGGCGTACCTCGCCGCCATCCACGACAGGAAAACATACGTCTTATCATCGCCGAATTCTTTCCAGAGGTCAAAAAATTTTGTGAAGTACTTCAAGTTGGTTGTCATAAATTTGGACACGTTGGTAACGTTGAATTTCTCCAGTGACTGACTCAATCTTTTTACATATGGGCTGGCAGCAGACAACGTTTCCGCTTTGTTGTGGACTCTTTCGTCGTCAAGAGGACGAAAAAGATACTCTTCCAGCTCTCTAGCTTCTTCAAACGTGACAGCCGTTTCCACACCACCTTCGGAGAACTGCGCTCGGAGGAATCCAAAGCTGCGGCGTTTTCCGTCGAGGCCACGCATCCTCCCTTGCTCCTCCGCCGCGAAGTGGAAAGAGGGCGCCACGAATACCCACAGCGTCTGTTCCACTTGCCACACTCTGATGATCACGGCCCCAGTCGAAGTCGATGTTCAGGCTGAGCAACTTACGCATCACGTCGGGTGCCGGCGACCGGCGTGGCCACACGATTCCCGCCCGCCGAAAGCACTCGCGTATTACGGGGAGCTCGTCGCGCTCTCCTCGCCAGAGCACGTCGCAGGAGCGGTAGAAGAGGCTTGCTTTCTGCAGGAGGTTCTGACCGGCGACCAGGGAATCGGTATTTTTGATAACAACTTCTGTCATCTGGTCCAGAGCGTTAGAGACAAGCTCTGACTGCACCGAATACTTCCGCCTCGCCCGCCAGCCGCCACACACGTACGCGTCGAAGTTGACGCATGGCTCAATGGAATGGTTAACGGTATCTGCGATGAGCTTGGAGAACTCCTTGCACACAGGCTCTACGCAATGCGGGGACGTATGGTGGTGCCAGCCGGTAATAAATGCGAAGAGTACCAGGAGGCCAATTCCGAGGAGAACTGTGGCGACGGCTGCTATGACGATGTTGGTGCGGGGAGCTGCAGGTTCTTGCTCACGCCGTGGAGATAGAAGCATAGTACAGCGAGACCATGGTGACTGCGAGAAAACAGCAACGCATTACTGCTAATTCTAAAGTAAAAGGACGGCTGCAAAAACAGAGCATTAGTGCTCATAAGAATTAGGAACAAAAATGAATGAATGAAAAGAAAAGAAAGGTGGAAAAGAAAACAGCAGTTAACACTAATTTCAGCGTAAACTAATGCGGTTGCTTGTAATATTGCACAATGATTAGGCAAGAGTGAGGGAATTCACGACACCGAGAAAAAGTCGACATTTCGATACCTAGCGCCCCTTAAGTTAAAGCAATCATCGTATTAACTTGATATTTGGATGACATAAGACGCCTTATGTCTTCTACAACTGAGTTGAAAATTGACCAGTCTGGCCGTTTTTATGCAGAGGAAAAAAATTCGAAGTTACCCTTGGCAAACGAGAAAGCAGTCACAAAAACGGCGAAATCACCCCCGCCGCATTTTCCAAACACTCACCAGTTAAATCAAACCTCGTGTCCTTAGTTAATGCAACAATTTTGTTATTATAATAATGGGCACTTGTGTTATCATATTCAACGTTTAAGGTTTGTTTGCGCCAGAAAATATTGAGAAATCATTATTTTAGGAACAAGCTACATGTGGGGCAAAACGCTACGCTGTGACCTTATAAAGATATTAAAGCGAATGTAATAGTTTTATTGCTCGCTATAAAGCTCTACCCATGTTTCGCGCTCTCTCGGATGGTATGAACGTACAAAACAGAAACAATGAATGCCCACTATCCCGCCCAAAATAAGCAGGAAGCTTTGGAGTGAAGAAACCAGCGTGAATGCCATGGAATGCTTTGGTTATTACAGAGGCGCTCACCAGAGAACAGTACAGAAACGAAAAAACATTAAACAGAAACTGTAACAAGCACTACAAACCTAAACGTAACACTCTGTACGGGAGGCATGAAAATGTATTGGTACAACACATTCTTATTGAAACAAGCTCTAATGTGTTCGGCCTACCTTCGTGTTCAAAACCTCATGTTCAGGCGCCACAAATTGAATCAAGTCTCATGTCTATTCAAAACTGCTAAGTGAAATAGCAACTACTGTGACAATAAAGAAGAAAAAAGTTGCGATGAATGCCGGAAGTTAAATAAAGACAGCGTGTAGCGAATTCGTAGATTATAGTGGGCCTTCGAATAAAACAGTGCCGGGCTCGTTCTCAGCACCAGTCTCTGTCACAGGTATAGATAGGGTCGCTAGAATTGCGCAGATGTCCATGGAACCAACGTGGGGCGCATTCGATGCAAGGATAAGTGCCTAATGTGATGAGTTGCAATTGCGTCTCATTTCGCCGCATGCACTCTCTCGTTTGGAAGAACTCTGTTTAGGCTGAAGTCAAAAGGAAGGGCATTTATCGCAGGAGGAAAAAATGTTTGTGAAAGGCTGTGAAACTGAGCATGCAAAGAAACTTGGGGAGCATATTGCTGCTGAACGCGGTATAGTGATTTTCGAGATATTCTCTGGACAAATAAATCTGAGTCAAGAAAAAGCTATGACGTCAAAATCAGCTGCGGCTATTGGTTCGCAGCAGGTGCGCTCTTCACAAGAGATGGCTTCATGGGTTTCAGCATTTGAGAATGTTTCCTACTGAGAAATATCCGGTCAGTTGCGAGGATGGCTGTCGCAAAGGTCGCCGCTGCTCTGGGAAATAATCCGTAAGATGTACCTATTTTTTAAGCCATACGTAGCTCTCGGTCTGGTTATTCCTGCTGTTGATTATTCATCGCATATTCAAACATAATTTATGATTCGCACATTGTACCTGTGCTTGAGCGAAGCGAGTAGAGAAAAAGCTTTCCGATATCTTTTCAGGCTTATTCCAAAAAAAGATAGTACTGAAACCCGTTAGACCTACTCAGTAGCAGCCATATTGCATCGAGGGAAGATTATATACATTAACAGAGTCAAAATTTTGAGGGATGCATGTATTCATGAAAAAATAACAGGCCTCGCAAAGTATACGCCTTGTATCCTTACTATCAAGTGGATCGCACACAGCCCCGTAAAGCAACAAGCACTTCAGGCGATTGGCTCAAGTTAGTGCGCTGAAAGATAGTTTTCCAACGCCGTTGCATCGCTTAATTTCGTTCTCCTGACAGTACTACTTAGCACCACCTTCTTGATAGTAGTCTATAAAAGTTCTTCACATTATTATGAATTTCCGGGGACTCATTTATACAAAGTACACTGAGTCGCCGACGCTAAACAGCCGTGACAGCCAGCCGTGGCGACGTCGCGCGCTTCTTGCGGATAAGGATTTCCGCTACGCTCTGGGACTCTTGTCTTTCAACCGAGTTTTTTACACAAGCTGTTTTGGCAACACGACCACACTGCGTGCTCATGACATGAGACGCCTCTCCAAAATCACAAACCCCGTTCCCATAAACGCTGACGTCAATTGAACAGAGCTCAGTACCGCATTCCAAGAATCTTTGAGAAGCATTAAACGCCTTCTGAAATTCTCTGCGCTCCACTTCTAATCAGAACACGGGTGGATTCACTAAATTGAAAGTGCTTATTATAAGGTGTCTGCACTAGGGCTACGAAAAAGAAGAGTCGTACTGACCAGTACACCAGCCAGTGAATTCGACGTCGGTGCGACGGGCTGGTGGCTTTCCTGCGTGAGAATTTTATGAGAGTTCAAGCGTTCCGCAGAGAAGAAATGAAACGGCAGAAAAAAAAGAAAATACCGGACTACGTGCCATTTAGATTAACGTGAACTGAGCTGTTCCGGTGTGAGGCGGAGGGCAATAATTATTCCACTCCCTGAATGTCATTCTTACTTGAGCATCCGCCTCAAAAATGAGAGAGGTTTGCTTACTGCTGACACATTTTGGCGACCAAGCTTCAGTTGCTAGTGTGCTCCTGTCCTGTCCGTTCTCCCTGTGTTCTGCGTGTTTTTCTGTGCGCCGTTTTTAGATGGCTCTATGAAACAGGCAATAATCGGGCTAATGATGATCAGAGACCCTTCAGGCAATTTTCACAAAAGCCATGAACAGCGGGTGCATCATTCTCTTAACAGATAAGTTTTTTTTTTTGGCTTAGCGCTCGAACAACAAACAACTTGTAGCTTCCTTGTAGCATCCCAAAACGTGATTCTGTTATCAGCCTCATTAACACCACCGATAGTAATATTGTTGTATTAACTGAAACATGGTTAAACTCTTCAGTTTCCAATTCCGAATTACTTTCTCCCTTAACAAACTTTGATGTATTCCGGCGGGAACGTTCTGGTAAACGTGGTGGCGGTGTCCTTATCGCCGCACATAGCAACCTACAGTGCACTAGCCTCGACATCTCCTGCTCCCTTGAGGCTGTTTTTATCTGCTGTTCCGCTACTTTCCCAACCACAACTATAGCAGCATTTTACCGACCGCAGATGCTGATAGTTCCTTCAATGCGCATTTTCATAACGCACTCGAGGACTTAACTAGGTTACGCCCCCATGCCCCCATAATAATTCTTGGAGATTTCAACTTCCCCGCTATAACCTAGACAGATATGACGCTAACAACAGCGAAACAGAGTTCTGAAAGTGATTTCGTAAATTAATGTCTCACATTTGGTTTATCGCAAATGGTACAATTCGCAACCAGGCAAACGCATACATCAGCTAACATTCTCGACATCATCCTCACGTCACACCCAGATAACGTCTTGTCGGTTTCGCAGCTTCCCATGCTTAGCGACCATGTAACGATTCATGCAACTTATGAATGCCACATTCCACATTCCGATAAAATTAAGAAGAAAATTACCTTGTACGATAAAGCCGATTATGGAAAAATTAATGAAGCACTCTGTGAGTTTTGTAACTTGTTCCTAATCGACTTCCACCAGCGCTCCGTTGACACCAATTGGAAACTCTTTAGGAACAACATGCAAGCTCTTATCCATGCGCATGTACCTACTGTCACAATAGCCGAGAAAACACAATCTCCATGGTTTGATAACACTCTGAGCCGTCTGTATAAGAGGAAAAAACGATTGTTCCGCCGTGCGAAAGGGTCTTGTAATACAGGAGCTTGGAACAAGTATTACGATGCCGAAAAAACATTTGATTCCTTGGCAAAAGAAAGAAAACGACCTTTTTTATTCAACTACCCTGCCTTCAATGCTACGCAATAACCAAAAATAATTCTGGAAACTTATTAACCCCACTTATTCCAAGCCCTTGTCTCTGATCGACCATGATGGAACCACTGTACCAGACCAGGACGCTGCCTGAGTTTTGAGTTCAACATTCTGCTCTGTGTTTACGCGTGAACCCGATACCACCTTACCAGTTTTTCTGTGTTTTGATCACCCTTTAATGCCTGACTTAATATTTCAACCTCGCGGAATCCTGGAACTAATTGAATCACTCAAATTCACTTCTTCTGCTGGTGTGGATGGAATTAATGCCAAAATATTAGTTAATACCAAGCACATCTCAAGTATCATTGTAGCTCATATCTTCCAACAGTCCCTTTCTTCAAGCACTGTTCCGCAGGATTGGAAGGTAGGCAAGGTCATTCCAGTCCCGAAAAAAGGCCCTTCACAGTCACCCAGTAATTATCGTCCTATATCTCTCATTTGCGTTTGTTCTAAACTAATGGAACATGTAATTCACTCGCATGTCGTAAACTTTCTATTATATAATAATTTCTAATAATTGTTAAGCAAAAGCTGGTTCATTCTAAACCACTGCATTATAGTCTCCAGTTCGTTATTTGCGATTGTTTCTGCTTCTTTTAAAGACTTGTGCGTTATAATAAGAGCTGTATCATCGGCGTATAACACTGGCTGCGCGCTCTGTAGGAAACTGGTAGTCATTTATAAATAACGAAAAGAAGACAGGGCCGAGTACCGAGCCCTGCGGCACTCCAATTGTAACTTTTCCTAATGAAGATTGGTAACCATTAATTTCTACATACTGAATACGATTTGTTAGATAACTTCTGAACAAATCAATGGCTATCCCACGAAAGCCACGACGTTCTAATTTTAGTAAAAGAATATTATGATTTAGGGAGTCAAAAGCTTTGTTATGTCTAGAAATATACCTATGGCAACCTGATTATTAGCGCACTGTTAACAATCTCTGCTACTGAAAGTACTGCTGTAGCGGTGGAATAATGCTTCGGAAACCATGTTGGCTAGGCGTAAGTATATTATATTTCTCCATGAAATCTGTCATTCTCTTAGCTATTAACTTTTCAAAGAGCGTGTTTATGCAAGATAATATCGTAATTGATCTGTAATTTGCTATGACGTTCTGGTCATCCCCTTTGTATATTGGTGTTACCCTTCCAATTTTGCGCTGTTCGGGATACACCCCGAAGAGCTCAATCAACAGACTGCCGTTGTAATACACCCTCAATCAACAGACGCATTTCCCGGTAGTAGTCTCAACCACCTGATTTGTGGAATGCTTGCAAATCCGTTGCGTGCACTGAACAAGGCATTCGTTGTGAGCAACGCGGTTCTCTAGTTTCTGAAGCCTTTCATCGCTGATGAAGTTAAACGCCCGATTGAGAGATGCAGAAGCTCTGTCAGCAACTTGGCGATACTCTGGATCGACCTGAGTGCCATACCCAGAAATTCTTGACCAGAGCATTTTTGAGCGGGAAACCGTTTATCAACGCAGTTCTTTCATATATTCTAATATTTGGCTGTAACAATCAATATTGCTGCAGATTTTATTTACAAAGGGTAGTTTAAATATATCGGTCGACCCGAGCTTAAAGCGTCAGCAGGAAGGTACCAAAACTTATTTTCCGGCGTGCGCAGTTCGTTGTTCTTTCAGGGTCCATAGGTTGCGCGTGACAATACATTTTAAGATGACCCGACGCAATTATGTAATTTTTTTCATTCACAGTTTTGCCATCGTCAAAAGCATTCCTCGTCGATTTTCTATGGTAGCCTTAACTATTCGATGCGATCGGTGGAAACACTTCAAAAGAGAGATGCCGCTACTCGTCAAAACAATGGATCACTACCTTCAGTACTTCCATAACAGTGTCCTACAATTCAACAATTTTCCAACTTTTTCATTCAGAAAGCTGGACATGCGTAACCTGGA
The DNA here is from genome assembly GCF_055824585.1 of Amblyomma mixtum. Classification (NCBI taxonomy): domain Eukaryota; kingdom Metazoa; phylum Arthropoda; class Arachnida; order Ixodida; family Ixodidae; genus Amblyomma; species Amblyomma mixtum. The sequence goes on along the minus strand of NC_143021.1, from coordinate 136,288,434 downwards.
AGGTTCACATGCGCTAAGCATGAGACATTGCTCTTGTCACTAATGCACTTGTAACCTGTACACGCTGTTTGGGTGGAGATTCTCGATGTACAATGGCACCTGGATATGCGAGCCTCTGACCGGAAGTTGGCATATATGTACTCGCAGTGCACATATAGTGCAGGAAACATAGACCCTTGGAAACGAAGATAACGAGCTGAATGCAAGAAATTACTGTGAGAAAGTTAATACACTTTACTCAGAGAACTTGCTTTCAATATGAAGTCGTCTATTTTATTTCCATTTCACAGGGTTTAAGGCCACATTCAGGCGAAATTTCCGAAAACAAAAGTAATATTGGCAACTTTGGGGAATGTATGCTGCCAATCATTTGTTACCCAACTTCGCGCACTTTTAGCGTGAGTTCCCAGACACCCTTAGAGCGTGTGGGGGTAACAGCCTCAGATTCAAGGAGGTGCCCCCGACTCAGCATGGCAACCTCAGTGGAGACCAGCTACCAAGTGACAAGAGGTTTTTGAACGTCTAGTGTGCCGATTTCATCGGTCGCAATCCAAAGAACGGGTCGGAGCTAAAGGTTTACAAACAAAACAAAGTTATACAGCAAAGAGTCGGTACAGAGGATTTCACAATCACTAGCACAAGCACAAACAAAGTGATTAACAAAACAATGCAATTCGTATAAAGTTAAACTCGAGAGAGACTACAAAAAAAGAATAATTTGTTCACCGGGCACTGCGAGAGCCCGACGACCAGAGGTTTACGACGATGCCGTCCCGCAGGCTGGTGCCCGCTGCCTCGTTGAACCGCGGCTGGGCGACTGGTGTTGTCCCGGGAGTCGAGCGGGCGCGCTTCACTGCAGCTTAAACGGCGGCTCGGGCTAAACTGACAGCGGTCACCGAATTCTTATATAGGCTTGGTCCGCGTCTGTTTCAGTTCAGTTCAGTTCAGTTCAACTTTATTTCCTTTTAACAAGAAAATGAGAGGCCAGGACTAAAAGCTGTGGAAACAGCTTGACAGGATCCTGGCCCAATTAGAGTGTTGACACAGCAGCATATAGGAGCTAAAATCGATTTGCATGTCCGTAGACTAAATCCGTATATAAATGGCTAAAACATAAAAACAAATAGTACCCAAAGAAGGAGTAAGGAGTCGAAATACAAAAGAAAAGAGTTTGAAGTTCAACACTACTGTTTTGTACAGAAATTGTTCAGAAAGTTCGTACAGAAATAGTACAGAAATAGCCATTTCGTACCGAAATAGTGTACAACAGAAATGATGCACGCGCCAAACTAGGCGCGCACATACACACAGTATTCGCCGTGCAGTCTTCTTTTCCTTCTCGCCCCGTCCGCGCGTCCTCATTGGCCAAAAGCCGGGAGTCGCTTCGAGGAGCATCTTGAGATTTCTGTCCTGGCGCCGCCGCCGACGCGCGAGCGAGGAGGAGGAGGGCATGTCATAGCACACGCATGGTTACACCCTCTCCGCTGGTTTCGAGTAGAAGCATCTCCGACGTTCTCTAACAATCGACGGCAAGGCTGACGGAATTTCCCGCGCGCCCTGTCGGCGAGCGGTGATGGAGGGGGCAGCCACACAGACAAGGCTAGCTCTCCGCGGTTGCCTTCTCCCTCGTTTTACGACCCGCGCTTGCGAGATGCGTCCGCGCGGCGCTGTTTTTGTTTCTTTGTTTCAAAAATGCGCCGAATTTTGTGGCACCACTAAATTGTAAAAGTATAAATCACCTTAACTGATAGGACATGCAGAGTCAAAGCCTCACAAAATTTTGCTGTAAACAGTGATCCGAACCACTTTTAAATTACAATCGTTCTCATTTATTGCTTGATTAAAAGAATACAAAATTTTCTGTATTGTTTTAATTGTGACGCACAGTCAAGGGACCGCCCAAAAGGCTGTTTTCCAAAAAATTGTTGTCGTTCTAATGACACGCAAACATTTCTACTTCTGTTTTAAGCAATCCCTTCACAAGTTACGATATTTAGAAATTGATGTTCAACATTAGTAAATTTTGAGCACATCTGAGCAACAGAGGAAATATAATTTTGAGTAAACAAGCTTTCTGCACCGTGCGCGACCTTTGAGCGGTCGGGATGGAGCAGTGCTTGGTGCTAGCATCAACGCGAGGCTAGAGCTAGGTACTGCAGCACCACGTCCTCGCAAGCGGCCTCAGGCAAATGTTTCTAATACACATAGCACGAAAACTGCAAGTTGATAGCGCAGCGAAATTTGCACAATCAAAATCGGCGGATGCCCTCTATAGGAAGCCAGATGCTTAACGCTCTGGAAGTTGCGGTTAAAATTGCATTTTTTCTTTCGTTCTGTTGCAATGGCTTACAATCTATATTAAATCTTGCCTCGCATAACTCTTTTAAATATGCTATTTTTGTTGGAACAGCTTGCAAGTAAATTTTGTTGTGTACATTAAGTCAATTCGTTCTGTATTGTTTAACTATGACGGAGCTGAGAAGCGAAGAATCTTGGCGCACAGGAAAAATTTTGCATGCAGCAGATAAAAATGACCCTTCCGTCTTCATAACCCGTACTGCCGGGCCGCTCTAATAAGTTAAAATTGAAGGAGTCCTTTAAATATTACACTCTTAGAATTGAAGCAATGCTAGGATCTCCTTCTGATAGAAGTTAATGCTTATGTCATATTTCACTCCTTTGTCGTGAACTTTCCTGAATCGCCGCAGTGATTCCAGAGTTGCGTGCGCACCCTCTCCTGCAGTGAATCCAGTCCTTATTTAGCGGAAAGAGTAGCCACGGCAAGAATGGAACAGAGTACCATTGTGCCATTTAGCAGGAATATAAAAGGCTGCGTCTTCACTGTCTGTTCGACTAATTATATAACTTTCAAATTATTATGAGTTTACAATGTAGGTCGAGTCCAGCGGCTGCTGACCCGAAAGACGCGGCTTCGATCCCGGCCGCGGCGGTTGAATTTCTTTGGAGGAGAAATTCTAGAGACCCGTGTACTGTGCGATGTCAGTGCACGTTAAATTACCCCAGGTGGTCGAAATTTCCGGAGCCCTCCACTACGGCGTCTCTCATAGCCTGAATCGCTTTGGTACATTAAACCCCAATGAACCAAACCAATTCAGAGGCGTGCAGCCCGGCTTTCTTAATGTTCATATCTGTTTCTTGATTTTACAAAACGCGCTTACTCTCAGCGCTGTGGCCCAATAAATTTTGGTTATTTCGGTGCGTTACGTGCACTGCATAGGTTGCTTTGCCTTGAAGCTTCTCGAAAGCACTGTATTTCTGCATGATGTAGCCAGAATTTGCTGGGCGACATCGCCGAGAGGGTCCGTGTTTTCGCAATTCCAGCAGCCGATGTGCATATTACTTATGGTGGGCTCACGCCTCTCAAGAATAAGGAGCGTAACAGTAACGGCTTAACAAAACACGTTGCGAATCTAGTGCAGCCCCATAACCGAGCGCCGTAACGACTAAGCCACCTTGGTAGCAATGCAGACGCTCATTGTCATGTCTTCATAAGTTAACTATTGAATATTACTTAGCCAGCTTGCTAGTTAGCACGTCTTTACTGTATTCTGATGCATTATAATACTTAAAGGTATGCCAAAAAAGTGGTCTTCTAACTCAAAATGCCTATTTTTTGAAATGTGCAAAGCGTTAGATGAAACGCCTAGTGTGATGTATATCGCACTGTACTTGAAAGAGCTTGAACGAATCCGGCCGCCCAGATATCTCCAATTTATTTAAGCTCCAGTTTCGGCGCAGCTGGTGTTGTAAAAATATCAGCGTTAAAATGCAGCCATGGTGATGTTTCTACGGCCACTTCCATAGGCAGCCTAGAAAAATTTCTTTCAATGCTAATGTTCGGCATGTGAATCGGTCCCTCAGCATTTCACTACATACAAATAAATTTGAAAGTGTTTGTGATGCTCTTCGCTAGTTATAGCAATATTTAAAGGTTGCCTCTCTCTTTTCCCTGCGCTAAAAGGTGCATGCTGCGTGCAATTGTGAAGGCGTAACAGTTTTTCTCCCAGCACTATGTTTACCGGATGTTTGCAGTTGAACGTTATTTGTTAGAGGCTATAAGAACAGCAACAGAGAAAGAAAGGACTGAAAGTTTTCAGTAGGCAAAGCACATATAGCTAATCTCTGTACTTTAAAATGTTTGTAACTAAAGGTAATAGCATTTTCTCAAATAATCGATCAGAAATAGCCACAGGGTTCCGCTCTTCTTTAACTGAAACAAATGAAGAAAGAATTTTTATACAGAAAACACGCGCACTTTGCCCCGTTGTATTTCATGAAGGTTACATTTAATTCTGCAGCTTTAAGGGTCCCTTTCAGTACAGAAACCGGCGTAGTTGTGTTGGCTTGTTGAGAAAATCACTATTGCCCGAGAGGACAGTGAAGTCACAACCTCCACGCGCAAGTACTTAAAACAACACAAAACAGTCACAGAGTAAAACAGTCTTCACTTCAGAGCAGAAATTGTCATTGGTCTACATGGCAGGAGCGTCTCTCAATCCCCTATTCTTATTGCCTCTGCAAGAAAAGCAATTGTTCTGAAAAGAGAAAGTGTCGAAACGGAGCTGGAGCCGCTGTCCCATGAGTCGTGAGCAGGGTGCTTGACCACTGAAAAATCTCTTTTTTTCAGTATTGCCTTCAAACGCGCGCAAATACAATACGACACCAGTCAAGTGGTTAATAACAAAATTGCAGCACCCTTAGCAGGCAATAAATATTCTAACTTTCAGTGCGAAGGCATTAGTCGTCCCATTAGCACAAAAGCCAGCGCCCGTCGCCGACCAAAGCAAGAAATTCCTTAGTGATGGAACCGTGCTCTCGTATGACGTCTGCATTAGACCACAAGGGAGGGACGTCTACAGGAAAGAAACAAAAATTACAAAAAACGGCGGTGTGTCGCATTGGAACGTGAGGCACGTTTTCAGCAAGTCATCGTTGTCTAACATCAGTAGATATCCCCAGTATGCTTTACCGGCGAACAAATCACAAGGCGTTCACCTCGTGCCACTGTTCATTTAAGTCCCTCTTCAGTGAACAGTTCGCCTTGGTGCGGGTGTTTATGGCGAATTTGACTGGCCGCCTGAATGGTTGCCCGTTCTTGACGTATGTGTGTGCCTCCCGCAATTTGGGTGCCTTGGGGCAGTGCAGTGTATGAACACATGAGAATGTGTTACTGCATTACGGAATACTGCATTACGGAATAGTGCGTGTGTACGAAAAGAATACGATAGCTCAGCGGGGTTGATTTCCATGAATTAAAGGAAAGAAAAACCCCTTCGTGGCATATGCGTTGCGTGCCCACCTGGCGCGCAGAGGGCTTCGGTTTGAACCCAGGGCGGGTTAATTTCTTCTTCAAATGTGCTCACCTGAGAGGTGCCACTTCCTGTGGACACATTTTTTTGGTGAACGTCTGCGAACAACTTCCGGTGACGGGTTTTCCCTGACGGAGCCATATAACACTTAATCATTGGGAACTAAAATTCCTTCGCTAGAACTCAGGTGCATTCCTAAATATTTACACCTTAAGTCGGGTTCCAGATTAGTCCAATTTAGAACATGATGTAAATTTATGGTCATTTTTTTGCCGCAGCACGGCCAATTAAAGAGCATGTAGAGCTGAATTTTAAGTACGGCGTAACATTACTACTTCTCAGCACCCACTATACTATGGTACGTATAGCTCACCCGCCTGAAATGGTACAGTGCGGTATGGAAAGTGTGTTTACCTCCGGTAGGCTGTAGGGCGCTATGGAATAACGCGAAATGAATGGCTGCTGGTTAATAGACATCATTTCTTTTCGTGCAGAGAGGTTGCACAGCGCGCAGACATATTTTCATCTCCCCAGTGTGTATGCGTGTATACTTATCGTGTTAGTGCACCGAACGTGCTGTTCGACGAACAATGTCGTTATCAAAAGCATCGCGATCTTTTCTACTTTAGGCTTAACTATTTTTTCTTCCTGTAGGAGGAAGTCATTAATAGTACGCACATTTGAGCAGTGCACTTCATCAGCGAATTGTTCGATTTCCATTGTGGATTGAATCCAAGCATGTCAGCTTTGTAACGGCCAGGGAAGCGCTGTAAGATTTTACTTTCAAGGAAAAAGCATCGCGATTATGAGAATCATACGTGATGGCATATTATGTAATGGTTCAATTGGCGAACAAAAGGAGCATATAAGTAAAATTGCGCATCTTTTTGCTTTTTCTCTGCCGATATTTTAACAATCTGGGAACAAAACGGATGGCCTTTATTCAAAAGAAAATGCTCATGTTGCAGGTACGATATCATCGGAAAAGTGGAGACATTAGACGCTGACCTGCAGCACCTGCTGCCCAAAATTGGACTCGCCGGCTGGTCGTTTCCGAGGATGAACGCCAAAAGCAGCAAGCACAACTCGAGAGGGACATCCATGCGTTATTTCGCGGAGCTCTCGCGACAACAGGTGCTTATGTTGTACGCCATATACATCTACGACTTCGAACTGTTTGGATACACTTTGGACGGATACGCGAGTCTCGTCGGGTGAAATTAGGAGAAATAGTAGCGTTTATAACAGAACATTGCAACTTACAAAGGCAGTTCTGCGTGCTACTTGATCGTCCATGCATCTTAAAACCCATTCTCGTGCGTTATCTGGAGAAGCACTAGCGTACTTGGCAACGCGCTACACGTAATTAGCATTTTGTCTTCCTTTTGCGCATTTTATCAATTTGCCACCTCTCGCGAAACAGGCCATTTGTATATATACATGCAAATTTCTAGAATAAACGTACGTGCTACTCAGCGCTGTGTGTGTCTCTTCGGTCTGCGTCGCTGTCTTTCGTGGTGTTTTAAGTAATACTTCACAAGTACAATTTAAATTCTGACCCTGTGTGTTCCTTCGAGGTGAATGGATGGGGCCAGCTTTGAATATAGCGCTCGAGCGGTGAGACTGGGGATAAACTAATACGAAATTGTATAAAATATATCCTTTGTGAGTCACGACGGACAGTGAGAAGAGAACGGAGATGATGAAAGAGGCCAGTGGCAAAGAGATTAGCGGTAGAGGTAGTTATAGGGAGATTGAGAGCTGCCTTGTAGAGGCCCACAAGGGCAGGCTCGAGAGCGTTGAGTCTGAGTGAAGGTAGCCTAAGGGACAATGTACAAGGCCTTGTTGAGGGCCAGCGCGTGGGAAACTTGACACGCATGAGCCTCGTGGAGACCTGAGCGTCGAGGGACCACGGGCCGCAAGAGGTGAGCTACCCAATGGCAGGTGGTGACAGCATGGTGGAGGGCTTGCACATTCTTCGCCGCATGCAAAGGGAAGCCAAGAATTTTTGCACTGCGTGACGACAGGAATGGGAGAGCCAGAAAGGTGGAAGAGACGAAGTGATTGTGTGAGCGCTGGTAGGAGGTGTGGTTGGGAAAGAGCAGCTCGGATTTCTCAGGAGCAGGAGAGAGGCCAGCGGTGGCGAGAAAGGAGTCGATGAGATCTAGGCCACGTTGCAGAGTGTCCTGTAGGTGACAGGAAGAGCCAGACGAACACCAGAGAGTGATGTCATCGGCGTAAAATATATGATGCAGGTCGGCTTTCCCTTACCCATCAGGGTCAGTGATTATTGACTCAAGCGGGTATCTCGCCCATTCCTCTACCCGTTTACCTCTCCTATTCCACCCCGTATCCCAATCTTCGTATCCTCCCCCTCCCGACCAACATGTCTCCCGTCCTGCACGCCGGCCGTCGTCATGCTTCCGCGCAGCGCCATTACCCTGTCTTCGATACCCAGGGTGTTGCCTACACGGATCACTCCGTGGCTCCTCGAGGTTCCTGCGTGTACGCCCTGTGCCATCCCCACCTCCCCGCTCCTGAAACCCACACCAGCGGGCCGTATCTACGCCCTCCGGACGCATTGTCTTTCGAGGTCCTCGCCATTGCGCATTCCCTCCTGTCATTTGCCCTCTTTCCCTCTCTCCAAGAGTACACACTCTATTGAAACTCACAAGCCGCTATACACCACATACAGAAACGCACCCTAACTCCTTCTCTCCAACAGGAGGTCGAACGGGTGGTCTCCGCACTGCAGCCTTCCATCCTTTTCCTCCGCTGGGTACCTCGGCATTAAGGGATCGACGGCAAATAGCTGGCCCATCAGCTCGCCTGCGACACACTTTTCCGGGCACCGTTGATCTCCTGGCCCAAGCCCTCGGAGGACAGTGGTATGCTCACCCTTCGCCGCACCATAAAAAGGTCTACTTCGAGCTCCGCCCCGACAAACGCCTTTACCCTCCCCCTCATCCATCATTGACGGTGTCAAAAGCTGCATTCATCTGCAGCATTCATCTGGATATGCTGAAGAAGGCGATTCTTCGGCACATCCAGATGAATGCAGCAGTTACCCTGTCCCGCCTCATTCTGTGTCACTATCCATCGGATACTTCCTGTCCCAACTGCCCCTGCTTCTATGCTGTCCTGGCCAATTACCTCCTCTATTGCCCGGCTGCTCAGCAGCCGGGTTCCTTCCCCCCATCTTCTCTATACATCACCACCTGGCTCGACTGCCTTGGCGCTGAAGGGGAAGAAGAACAGCGACTTCTGGTCGCCCAGGCGGTCGACATGCTCGGCCTGTAAATTACGGTCGAATAAAGGTCTTCTACTACTACAGCTGCAGCCTTTTATGGAAAAGCCTTTAGATCGAACCAGCCTTCATCGAAAAACAAGAAAGCCACGAGCACAATACTCTTAAGAGATCACCTGCACAAACAATTCACTATTATTTGTGCCGCAGAGCATAGGGCTCTATACTTAGTCTCACAAGATGTTTCCAGCACTACGGAAGGCAGAGCTCTCTCGTCCGATCAGGGCTGCAGGAACACAAAAAATAGTCCCTCGAATATTTCAGCAGTGTAGGACTATTAATCAAACAATAAGCACATCAACTGAAAACATAGTTTGGACTGGTAGATTTAGATGGTATAGACTGCATCAATCACTGGTGAAATTTACAGACAAAGCCCGTACGAACACAGCTCTGCGGAGGCTTGCTGCGAGGTAGTGATGCGTTGCCATTTTCCAACATGGCGCCGGCCGAGTGGGTTGTGTCGTTTCTGTGCCCTACACCGACAGTGCGTTGTCTTTCCAAGCAGGCGATCGCAGTTGGCTTCTTGAAGTGCTTCGCGTCGATAACGGGGGAAGTTCAAGTACGAATGCGGTCATCACGAGGACGGCAAAACTCACCCAGGTGAGCGAGCGAACGCTTTACCAGTGGACAACGCAGACGTTGAAGGCGGGCCGAATGTTGTCCCCGAAGAAGCCGGCAGCGTGACTGTGATGGACAACGCTCCATATCATTCTATGAAGCAGGATAAAGTGCGGCGGATGGCCTCAAAAATGGACATAGAGACTTGGCCGTCCAGAAAAGGTGTCGCGTGGAGTAGCGACATGGTGAAAGCCGAGCTCATGAAGCATGTCAACAACGTGAACACAGGTGTGGACCGGTACCGTGTGTACTGCATCGCCGAAGCTGCTGACCGTCTCGTTGCGCGCTTGCTACCCTAGCACTGGCAAGTGAACCCGATAGAGCTTGTTTGGAGCGATGTCAAGGGTTTCGTTCCCAGTCGAACCAAGACGTTTAATCTCCAAGACGTGGATCCTCTGGTTTGGCAAAGCATCATGCAAGTGACTGCTGAGAAATGGAAGAATTACGTGCAACATGTTATTAGTGAGGAAGATGTGATGAGGAAACTGGACCACGTCATCGACGATGTTGTTTACCAAGGACCGGCTATTGTTGTCAACCTGGAGGACGACACACCAGCAGAGCTGAATGGAGTTGTGATGACGATGAGATGAGCCCGATTAACCTGCTAACGTGCGCGCAAAAGTCGGGACCATTTAGTACTGTCGCAGTGAAAGTAAATCGTCTCTCATGAGATATGGCAATGGCTGTTGTGGACGGCTCCGGATTAATATTGACCGCGTGTGCGTTGACTTTCACGCAGCGCATGTGGTTGTTTTGCATTTCTCCACCGACATTCGGCTGCCCCGGCCTGCATTCGACCCAGCTTAATAGTGTAGTCACCATGTTGGAATAAATAAATTCATATACACATGACAGGAAGACTGAAAATAACTCTGACGTTACTACAGAGGAACTGAGACGAACAAGTGGCGACAAAAAAGAAAAAGTGGGGCCAGTCCCTTTGGAACGGTCGTCCGCCTGTCCAAAAACAAACAGATGAAAGAATTAAAAGACATCAAGCGCCACCTGCTGGAGGTAAAAAGAAGCTAACTACTAGTACGCCTTCTTTCACCATGATGGAGTCACCTCTCAACAACTGGAGGTGCGAGAGGGGCGTAGGAACACACTAATGTAGTGCGCGCCATCCTGATTGGACGAGAGAGCTCGTACCTTTCGCAGTGCTGCAAACATCTTGTGAGACGGAGTATAGAGAAGTGTTCTTTGATCTTTATAATGTAGTTCCAGATAAGCATCTATTAAAGAGAAATGTATTACGGGAAATGCTTTAGTACCACAGGATTCGGTGAAGGCATACCGAGACATGATGTTTTGCCTTTAAGGTAAGGCTATGAAGACTAAGCGGAACGGATATCGCGACGGTGTAGAATAAAAGTATAAGTCGAAGGCAACACCCACAAGTGCAGTTTCCAGGTTTTATTTTCGAGAGACAATACTACTAAAGTAAGCTCCGACTTCAGATGCTACGGATAGAGCAAGCACGGTGAGGCAAATTAAAAGCTGGTATCGAAGGCATGTTTTGTTATGTTTTTACATGAACATAAGTATTAAGATTGCTTGCAAGATACCACAGTACTTGAAAAAGCATTCCTGTTGGCGATTCTAAATTTAGGACAGCTGCTTTATTTATTTGAAGAACAAGTGCTATGATGCTAACGACACCCGCTAACTGCCACTCTGTGCTCGCGGCAGCACCGCGGCTCAATCTCCAGCTAATGGGAGACTTGCGCCAATATCCGCCGTAGTAAGGGAAACGGAATCTGCGCATCGAATAGCTGTGTCGAAGACATTTTGATTTCCTGCAGAAAATATTCAATCAACCAAGACGTGCTCCGCATGCGTTCCAGTGGTACTGCATCTTTCAAAAAACAGAGTTTTTTCCCGTATCATTTTACTTACAGACGTTACAATGTTACGTTCAATCAAGAATAATGGCGATCAAAGGAGCACAAGCTGCCCTTAAACGCCATGGACCAGCTCCGGTGTTCGAGATAACTACTTGCGACACCAGTGACGTTGCACTTAAATATAATAGATACTTTTATTTTTCCTTAAGCCCTGCAAGAGGAAGGAGTTAAGAGTTAACGGAAGCCATAAACGCTATGCCAGAGAATCGAGGGGACCTCGAGTCATCCCACAAATCAGCAGCGACTTCACGCACTGCACATGTTTTTGAAAGACAGGAAGACCGCAGCAGTGCAACATACATGAGAACGAGTGAGCAAAAATGCATTGTGTTTATGCCGCTCCACTATTTTTCTTTTATCGAATAGATGCTGAATAATGTGTTACTGAAGATAGAGTCGCTTTTTTTTTGCGATTATATGTTTCACATTAAGTTTACCATCAAGCTTTCACTGCGGCAGTCAATATCTCCGCAGATTTCCCCCTCGGCAGGCATGCATTCTAGAGAGAAAGGAATTTTAATGAGGGAAAGGTGGAGAGGTCGGCATGCATTCTGTTCGCTATTAACATTCCTGCTATCATCAAAATCGTGCCCAGCGCAAAAAAATTACCGACGATTACGTTACTTCCTAATGCGAAATTTGAGCGCAGCAAATAAGCTGTTTCACCTTTTCGATAGATTGAGGCAAAGAAATCGAGCAACACATGTATGCGCTATCACAGATTTTTTTTTTATTTTTCACACGTATTCCTTTAACAAAGACTCCACTAACAGTTCTTGACAGTCATGAAGGAAGCTTTGTGGTCGGAGAAATAGACTGATATATGTTCGAATTGGTACACCAATGCTTGATTCTCAAAGACGAGATCTATACCACTACCTTCCATATCTATATAGAAGATATATATCACTACCTTCAGTACTTCAATAACAGTGTCCTACAATTCAACAATTTTACAACTTTTTCATTCAGAATGCTGGACATGCGTAACCTGGAAGGTTCACATGCGCTAACCATGAGACATTCCTCTTGTAACTAATGCACTTGTAACCTGTACACGCTGTTTGGGTGGAGATTCTCGATGTACAATGGCACCTGGATATGCGAGCCTCTGACCGGAAGTTGGCATATATGTACTCGCAGTGCACGTATACTGCAGGAAACATAAACCCTTGGAAACGAAGATAACGAGCTGAATGCAATAAATTACTGTGAGAAAGTTAATACACTTTACTCAGAGAACTTGCTTTCAATATGAAGTCGTCTATTTTATTTCCATTTCACAGGGTTTAAGGCCACATTCAGGCGAAATTTCCGAAAACAAAAGTAATATTGGCAACTTTGGGGAATTTATGCTGCCAACCATTTGTTACCCAACTTCGCGCACTTTTAGCGTGAGTTCCCAGACACCCTTAGAGCATATGGGGGTAACAGTCTCAGATTCAAGGAGGTGCCCCCGTCTCAGCGTGGCAACCTCAGTGGAGACCAGCTACCAAGTGACAAGAGGTTTTTGAACGTCTAGTGTGCCGATTTCATCGGTCGCAATCTAAAGAACGGGTCGGAGCTAAAGGTTTACAAACAAAACAAAGTTATACAGCAAAGAGTCGGTACAGAGGATTTCACAATCACTAGCACAAGCACAAACAAAGTGATTAACAAAACAATGCAATTCGTATAAAGTTAAACTCGAGAGAGACTACAAAAAAATTACCGACGATTACGTTACTTCCTAATGCGAAATTTGAGCGCAGCAAATAAGCTGTTTCACCTTTTCGATAGATTGAGGCAAAGAAATCGAGCAACACATGTATGCGCTATCACAGAATTTTTTTTTATTTTTCACACGTATTCATTTAACAAAGACTCCACTAACAGTTCTTGACAGTCATGAAGGAAGCTTTGTGGTCGGAGAAATAGAGTGATATATGATCGAATTGGTACACCAATGCTTGATTCTCAAAGACGAGATCTATACAAGTGCCTCGCGAGGTTCTCACAGCCGTGAGACGCGTTACGAGCGAGAGGAACGGGATGTTCTCCCGCATAAGTGTTAGGAAATTGCTGTTTGTCTTTATGTCAACATTAAAGTCCCCCACTACTAACATCGTTGTGGATCGATGGACGGTTAATGCGAGTTGCAGGAAGTGCACGACGTCTTTCGTGAGTGCGGTAGGGGCGAAGTAGGCAGCTACTACCAGCAAGCCGTTGGGCAACTTTGCGGCGCACAGTTCGCCAACTTCATGTGACGTGCCAAACATTTCGACTGGTATTGCAGAGAGACCTGTGCGCAAGTAGATAGCGACTCCCGCCGCTCTGTTGTGGTCTCTGCGAGCACCACAGCAGTATAGGAAATCTATGATTTCGAGAGGCTCTTCGGGATCCATCCAGGTTTCAGCAAAGCAAAGTACAGAGGAATGGCGCAGAATGTGATCGTGGTGTACGTCCTTGGCATGTGCGGCAAGGGAGCGTACGTTAAGAATGTGGTTGTGAATGATGAATTAAGTGCTGCCAGCGAATGACGCGTCCATTGGCTGTCTGCGTGTGTTACTGATGTGTGGTTAACATGTTAAGCTTCGCCTGTAAGAGTGGAACGCGACAGCGTCTTGCAACGCTGCCAGGGAGTCCACAGAACGCCATCGCCAATTCGGCTGTACGCCTTGCTGGACGGTAAATTTATTTTTTGAGGAAAGGAAATGTATCTCTCTCGCATATCTGGGTGGACACCTGCACCTCGCCGTAAGGGAAAGGGGGAAGATGGGAGTGAACGAAGACGCCGTATTAGCTAGACGCGCCTTTGTTCATTCCAGACCATTCAGCTGGCATTACGGAGTGGCTAGCATGCTCGTATCGCACTCCGGAGACCCTGGTTCGATTCCCCAACTCGACCAATTTCGTTCTCGGTTTTATTGATTTATGCGGTCTAACTAGAAAGGTTAATTAGGCTATTTCATATTTATATTATTGTATTTCTATCCATCGTGTTCTGCCATTAACCTGTCAATTGTTGGAACTGTCTAGGATGTTCGACACAACGTATATGAAACGAGCAACGTCTTACTGAGTGGGGAAGTGCGTGGTGGTGGAGGGAACGCGGCTTCGTACTTGTCTGTTTTTTTCAGCAGCGTCTCCTTCCGCGGACGCTGTTGTCGCTGCGGCGCGCGTCTTTCTTTTCTTTGCTTCTGACCTCTTCATTCTCCTCTATATTAATTAGGCTAATTGATTAATTAAGCAATTAACTAAACTCAGTCCAACTTAGTTGCAGCATCACTATACGATCCCTTTGATTGGTTGCATGGTTACTAGCCAAAGTACAATTGGCCCCATTTGAAATTCGCGCACTGTGACGTCACGAGCATTTCGATCAGTTGAAAAGCGTGACATTGGGGACGGAGCTGGTTACGAGGCCGACGACGACGCGAAACCCAGGAACGGACGCCAAAGAGCTGCGATCTAAAAGACGAAGAAAGCAGGTAAGAAGGAGGAAGCCCAACACGAACGCTTGTTTTGTGTTCTCGTCTTCTTCTCGGCCTCTTCGTTTTTTTAGGTTTATAGCCATGAATAAGTACCATTTAGCCCAGGTTCTCACGTTCCGCATTGCTTTTAAGTGCCAGCTTTAACTACTCGACTCAAGCAACGCATTGGAAAAATGAATTATTTCATACAATGTTTCGGTGACTTTATGTCACAATACTCTACTGTTGCCTCTACTGTTGCCAAACTAATATATAAGCTTGCAAATATCGGTCTTCCTTCTTTCATAATTTCCTGGGTTTCTGCTTACCTATCTAACCGCGCCCAGTTCGTCAGTATTAATGCCCATTGTTCCAATTACCTTCCGGTCACTTCTGGCGTGCCGCAAAGAAGTGTGCTTGGACCATTACTGTTTTTGGTCTACATCAATGACATTGTGAATGTTATTAGTGAACCAGTGCAAGTCAGGCAGTTTGCCGATGATTGTGTTTTGTTTCATGAAATCATATCCTACGAAGACCAAGTCATCCTTAATTCTAACCTTCACAACATTCACTCATGGTGCAGTCGATGGGAGATGGAGCTTAACCATGACAAAACAGTCTTTTTGAAAGTGACCAATTAACAAAGTAGCCAATCATTTCCGTATGTCCTTCCAAATCATCCGCTTCAGGAAGTTAACTAATACAAATACTTAAGTGTTACTATAGCCAATAAACTTAGCTGAAATAAAAAAAAAACAAAATATGTACGTCATCCTTTCAGAAACTTTGCTCTCTTAGGCATAGATTAAAAGGGTCGCCTTCTAGTGCATAGCTTCTAGCCTACACATCCATCATCGGACCGAAACTTGAGTACGCATGCTCCGTCTGGGACCGTTGCACAAAACATAACATTGAGGCACTGGAAATGATCCAGCGAAAGTGTGTTAGATTCATCTTTAATAAATATCGTTCTACTGACTCTCCAACCACTCTTATGGCACAAAACAACATACAGACATTGCAAACACGCAGAAAAATTCAACGATTGAAATTTCTTTTCCTACTCAAAAATCACAAACTCTTCATGAGCCGAGATTTATTTCTTAAACCGATCACAACGCGACTTACACCACATCGTCACTCGGAATGACTAACACCTTACAGCGCTAAAATGAATGCTTTTAAATACTCATTTTTTCCTCACACAATAACTCAATGAAATTAACTCCCGCCTGAGGTTGTAAACAGGATCGATGCCATCCACACAATTACTTATTGATAATTGCTGAGTTTTTTTTTCCTTTTTCTTTACTATGTTCTATTACTGTTTAGTACTATGTAATCTGCCGCGCCTCTTTTTTGTGCTTTTGCCCCTCCTGGTCTGACCCATCTTAGGGTCTGGAGTATTCTGTAAATAAATAAATAAATAAATAAATAAATAAATAAATAAATAAGTTACAGTTGGAGTACGATAATCCTAGATGGGAGGTGCAAAAAGAACCGGATGCTATGACACCGTTTACATTATGAATGAACCCTCTCTATATCCAACAAAAGGAGTTGACTCCGCTTCCAATGAGATACAAGTTGTGGCGTATTGTGGGTAAAACAAGAGGATGCAGAGAGGACAGCAAAAACAGGAACAAAAAACAGACGCGTAGTGGCATGTCATTTTACATCGCGATACGCGTCTCCTTTTTACTTAACCTGTAAACGTTCAAGCTTTACATACAGATAACAACATAAGTTTGCTTTCGCGATTTAGTATAATTTATTTATTTTTTCACATACTCACGGGCCTCGACTGCATTATTATGTGAGGGAGGATACATAACTGGGCTGCGAAACAGAAGCAAGTAGAAGATCGTTCTTTTAACGTCGTTATACGAGAGCAGGCAGCCAACCAGAAAATAGAACTAAATTGACAAACACACTACACAAAACACTTCAGAAGAAAACGCTGCATATTTTTTCTTTGAAAATAGAAAAATCTCAGATGCGAACAATATTGTGAGGAAGACTATTCCAGTAATTGATTGCATTGGTTAGGGCTGATGAGTCGAATGCGGTGGTCCTTTCCGAAGTGCGTTTAAAACAGAGGTCATTATGCAATCGATGAGATGTGCGTACAGGTTTTCTAAGAGGTAGTGTGAAGGAGTGATGGCTTTACACAATTTTATGGAAGAGGCTGATAAGGGAAATTGTTCTGCGAGACTCTAAAGATGGAAGGTATTACGACGTCTTATTATTAGATTAGTTATGCGGGAATGTCGGCAATAATTTCGGGCAATGATGCGAGCGGCGCGACTGTGTACACGCTCTATGAAATGAAGTTGGATTGTCGGGGTGACGAAATCGGAGATGCGTATTTAGGTTGAGAGCGGACAAATGTTTAATATGCGAGCTGCCGTGTGGTAGAATGTGAACCTGTGAGGTTACGTTTTAATTAACCTAATGTACTGTTAGCTTTGGGAGTATTTTTTTCTATGCGGGTTTTCCATAAGGGATTTGGTAAAAAGTGGACGCCAAGGTACTTGTATGATGACACAAAGCGGACTGGACTCTGGTTAAGCGAATAAGTGAAAAGGTAATTAGTCCGTTTACAGCTAAATGCCATTAACTGGCATTTATCATTGTTGAGGGACATTTTCCATGATGCGCGCCATTTGTTATTGCTGTGTAGATCTTCTTGAAGAGCGATGTGGTCATTAACAGAGCGGATTTTGCGATACATAACGCAATCATCAGCAAACATTCTGAGTGTTGAGTTAATGCCTAACGTTAGTACTGATGGAAATTAGAAACAGTAACGCGTCTATTACACGACCTTGCGGCACGCCTGATGTTACATCAATTAAAGGGGATGAATGATTATCAGTAGATGTGATTTGTCTGCGAAATGATAATATTCTTATCCAAGCAATTGTTAATGAATCGAGGAGCAAGGATGAGAGTTTCACTATTCAACGATAGTTTGGAACGCGGTCGAAGGCTTTAGCATAGTCGAGGAATATGCAGTCGATTTTAAGATTAGGGTCCATACCTTGAAACAGCTCGTTAGTAAACGCGAGTAGCTTGTGTCTCACATGGTAGCCGTTTTCTCAACCCGTGTTGCTCTGAAAAGAAGAAACCGTTGCCTTCTAAATATAATGGCCTGTTAGATGCAATGATGTGTTCGAGAAGTTTGCAAAATATTCATACCAGCGACATTAGTCGATAGCTAGGAACAACAGTTCGGTCACCGGATATGAAAATTGGAATAACTTTTTCAATTTTCTACTCATATGGTATCTGTGCTGTTGAAAGTGAAAGCCGAATTATAGGAGTTAGTACGACAATAGAATGAGCCACGGTATGTTTAGTGTTTGTATCACAACAAGCAAACGGCGAACTCACGGCCACGGCCGGTGTTTGGGCACCGCCCCCTCGCCTGTCTGTATCCCGATATAAGCACATGCGGGCTGGTTTGCACGGGCAGTGGTCGACCAGTGGGACGCGCAGTCTGACGGCCGGCTGACAATAAACCCAAATTCATCTAACACCTCGGCTACAGTGTCGTTTCCTCTCCCAAGATACGACAACTTTCTGGCGACGAGGATGGGATTCTGAAGCAGAACGATGGCCGTTCCCACGGGGATCGTGAAGACAGATATTCAGCCAAGCGTACAAGAAGGACCACGACGGAGCTACTGGGAAATAGCCAGGATGGTCACGATTCCGCAAGTGGAATCTTTCGATGAATCTCAGTCGCATTGGGAAACTTACGAAGAAAGGATTAATGCATTCCTTCGAGTGAATAAGATTCCAGACGCGAACAAAGTAGATGCCTTCCTGAGTATCGTGGGTCCGAAGACGTACAAGTTACTGAAGAGTTTCACCACCCCGAACGCTGCGGCTAGTCAGTCTTTTTCAGAACTGCAGAAAGCATTAGGAGAGCATCTGTCACCCAAGCCATCGGTTATTGCGGAAAGAACAAAGTTTCACCGAAGAGCGCAGCAACAAACGGAGAGCATCGCGCAGTTCGTGGCAAGTCTCAAGCAATCTGCAGAAACATGCAACTTTGGAGCTAACTTAAAACAACCTCTGAGAGACAGATTTGTATGTGGTATTCCTAGCGCTGGCATCCAGAAGAGACTTTTTTTGAGGACGCATTTCTTTTTTTTTATTTATTGATACTGCGATCTTTTACAACACCTTCGCAGGGACTTTCAAAAAGGCGGTTGAGATAGCCTTATCAGTTGAGACGGCTTCCAAGAACGTCACAGAGTGCCGACCTAGCAGTGCAACCCAGAAGGACCTTCAGAAGTTTTGTGCAGGAGAGTCCCTGGCCCGGAATGGTTCAGCGCGCACGCGATGTGGCTAGCGTCATCGCAACCGGGCTTGCCGGTTCCGAACACCGACTTGTTTTAAATGCGAACAAGTAGGGTATATTCAAAAACTGTACCGCTCTCAGCTTACATCTTATTCGCACCCTTCGAAAGCGAGCGGGCAAGGCACACAAAAAGACACTCGCGGAGGCAAAGCTTCAGCGTGTTCGAGACCAAGGAAGGCATCGAGCCACTGTTGCAAACAACGCTCGAGAAACCACGTCAACAACCAATACGCTTTACGATGTGTATTCAGGGAGTGCCGCTAGACATGGAGCTGGCCACTGGAGCAGCATTGTCAGTGATGTCGTACAGTTTATTCGCTCACGCTTCCCACAGCTGAAGTTACGCCCGGCATCGGTGTTGCTTCGTACTTACACAGGGGAGTGCGTGCGCCCGAAAGGGGTGGTAACAATAAACGTGAAGCATCAGCACCAGTCTCTCCAGCTACCTCTGCACATTCTCTGCCAGGAGGGTCCTGCTCTCATAGGACGAGGCTGGTTATATCAGCCCAGGCTCAATTGGAGTAGAGTTAATCACGCGGGTGCGCAAAACCACCTGGACTTGGAACAATTCTTAAACCGACATCCGCAGTTGTTCAATGATGAACTCGGCGAAATTCAAGGTGAGCAAGTTCAACTTTCCCTGAAGGCTACAAGAACAAGCATTTTTTTTTGCGTAGAAGCATTCCGTTCGCACTGAAAGAAGAGGTGGAGAAAGAACTGGAAAAACTAGTTAGTCTGGGCCTGATCGAGCCCATTTTGAACAGTGCTTTCGCCTCACCAATTGTACCTGTGGTAAAAAAAAAAAAGATGGCAGCGTAGCATCTGGGGGTATTTTAAGACCTCTTTGAACCCTTGCTTAGACTCTGATAACTACCCCTTACCCAAGGTCGAAGAAATCTTGGCCGCACTTTCGGGAGGGCAGGTGTTCTCGAAAATTGACTTGATTGGTTTGTTTTTTGGTTTTAGGGGGGTTTAACGTCCCAAAGCGACTAAGGCTATGAGAGACGCCGTAGTGTAGGGCTCCGGAAATTTCGACCACCTGGGGTTCTTTAACGTGCACTGACATCGCACAGTACACGGGCCTCTAGAATTTCTCCTCCAAAGAAATTCTAGCCGCCGCGGCCGAGATCGAACCCGCGTCTTTTGGGTCAGCAGCCGAGCACCATAGCCACTGAGCCACCGCGGCGGCTAAAATTGACTTGAGTAGAGCGTATCAGCAAGTGGTAGAGAATAAGGTTTCGCGCGAGTATCTTACTCTCAATACGCACAAAGAACTCTATGCACTAAATCGCTTAGCTTTCGGGGTGGCGCGCGCGCCTGCGATTTTTCAAAAGATAATGGACAACAAGTTAAAAGGATTGAAAGGTGTGGTATGCTACCTAGATGATATTCTCGTCACGGGCCGCAGCGAAAAGGAGCACCTAGTGAACCTGGATACGTTATTGAACCGTTTGCACGAAAGAGGAGTGCGGATTAAGGCAGAGAAGTGTGAATTTTTGAGACAAGAATTGCATCTGGGTCATGTGGTCAGTAAACAAGGAATTGTAGCATCACCACAGAAGGTAAAGGCGGTATTACAAGCCCCCGTCCCATCCGATAAAAAACAGCTCAGAACATTTACGGGCATGGTGAAATATTACGAAATATTTTGTTAGAGTTATCAACAGTCATCTTCCCACTGAGTCAGCTGCTGTGCAAGAATGCGACGTCGGCCTGGAGTGAACAGTGCGACATAGCATTTAAAAGGATAAAAAGGTTGCTAATAAAAGCGCCGGTGCTGGCACAATACGATCCGGAAGCCCAGCTTCAGGTAGTGTACGATGTCTCATCTTATGGGCTGGGTGCAGTCTTATCGAAAGTGGAACAATATAGTTCCAGACGGCCGATCGTGTTTTCATCACGCACATTACCGCGGAGTGAACGGAACTACAGCCAGTTAGAGCGAGAAGCGCTAGCCTTAGTCTTCGGAATTAAGAAGTTCCATTACTATATTTGCGCCACAGAGTTCAGCTTGGTAACTGATCACAAACCTTTACAGACGATACTCGGTCCCAAAACAGGAATACGAAGCAATGCCGCTGCTCGTTTGCAGAGGTGGGCAATTACGCTGCCGGACTACCGTTACGATATCGTCTATCGTCCAGGGGAAAGGAACGTAGAGGTAGACTGTCGCGTCTACCGCTGCCCGGGAGTGGTGAGAAGGAAGATGGCGACGAAGTAACCGCCTGCTACGCACTTTCGTGGGAGACTTTTTCAATAACAAGCTCGGACATTGCACGGGAAACATCACGTGATCATACCTTGCGGCTGGTTCTTCACGCGGAAACGGGTCAATGGCCGGAGCGAGTTTCGAAAAGACTGGCGTTATCGGTTAACCAAGGATGTTTATTTTGGGGAATGCGCATTGTGGTCCCCCTGTATGTACAGAAGACAACCCCGGAGTTGTGCGGATGAAGGAAGTTGCCCGGAGCTACGTCTGGTGGCCAGGAATTGACGCCGACATAGAGAACACCGTGAAAATGTGTGCGGCCTGCCAGCACCAACGAGTGCTGCCTACCCAAGCTCCCCTTCATCCGTGGGCTTGGCCTACAAGGCCATGGGCGCGACTCCACTTTCTTCAACGCCCGTTTCTTCTTCTGGCCGGTTTCTTCAACGCAACTTTTTGGTGGCGGTAGACGCTCATTCAAAGTGGCCGGAGGTGTTCTTGATGCCATCGACCTCGGAAGAAGCTACCATCGGTAAGCTAGCCGCTTGACCTCTTCAGCCATTTTGTATTGCCCGAGGTCATCGTGTCAGACAACGGGCCGCAGTTTGGCAGCGCATAATTTCGGTTATTCCTCAAGATTAACGGAATAAAACATGTACGGTCCACGCCATATCACACGTCAACTAACAGTTTGTCTGAAAGATTCGTCCGAACAGTGAAAGAAGCCCTGCGAAAGGAAAACAGAGCCCGGCCCATTGAGGAGCGACTAGCCAGTTTCCTTCTAGCGTACCGGAATACACCTCACGCAACCACCCAGTCATCTCCGGCTTCGCTTTTGATCGGGCGACCTCTCAGAACTCGACTAGATTTACTTAAGCCTAGTACTCGTTCAGTGGTCGAGCAAAATCAGTTTCGACAAACTCGCAGTCGAAGAGAACTTCAGAGAAGCTTTGCCGTTGGGGACAAAGTGTTTGTGAGAAACTCTAGAAAAGGTTCACGATGGTTAGAGGCAACGGTGACGTCACGCTCGGGGCCAGTGTCTTATGTGTTACAGGTGACAACACCACGTGGGGTCATGGAATGGAAGAGGCATCGAGACCACATACGCACAAGGCAGGCAGATCCGGAGGCAACGTCTGCCGACCACGGTTGTGGCGCTCATGGTGAGGACTCCTGGCAGCCGTGGCAACCAACTGGATCATCGACGGGTACTAATGAACAGAGTGCCGTGCAGCCGCAGAAACAAGCAGCGGGCACAGGTGGGGAAAATCCAGGGGCGGTTGCCGCAGGAGGAGGAGTATCGACGGACTGGTGGAGGCCCACCGACAGGCCCAATACATCAGGCTCACAAAAACACAGGTCGGTATATCCTGGACTCCCTGGGAATCAGAATACCGGCCAACGACCCAACCCTTCTCGCCATCCCACGATCCCTTCACCGAGAGCTTCTCATCAGGCCGCGCCCGAGGAATATGCACCCGTCCCACCATGAGCAGCGCCGCAGAGCCCGTGCGAAGGCACTCCATCGAGCGTACGGCCCCCAGCCGGACGCCGTATGGGTGGACGCTGCCTGCACGGGTGATGAAGCGATAGCAGCTGCGGTGGACTCCTCTTCATCCACCCTCCTCACACTACCTCTCCCTCCAGATACGTCCCCAGAGGCTGCAGAGGAAGCCGCCATTGCACTTGCACCCGCACGGAAGCCCGGTATATTTTAACTGACTCTAAAACTGCGATTCTAAATTTTGCTCGAGGCCGAGTTCATGTCCCTGCTTTTGGCATACTGGACTCGCCCGATGCACCCCCGCCCCGCCAAGTGGAGCTGATATGGGTGCCTGCGCACTCCGGGAATCCCGGAAACGAGGCCGCCAACCTTTTAGCCCGAGGTTCTTTAAACCGGGCTCAGGTGGCCTCGGATCGGGGATTCACGAAGGATCGCATGCACTCATTCAGTGAGCTGACCCAGGCATACAGAGCCTCTCGCCAGCTCTACCCCCCGCCCCACCCCTCCCTAGATAACAGACACGCAACACTCTGGCGCAGATTACAAACACATACTCTCCCCTCGCCCCTTACCCTAACCCACTATCATCCCTCCTTCCCCACTCCTGCTTGCGCCCTATGCCCAGAACCCTTCGCTTCTTCCCTCCACATCCTTTCCCTCTGCCCGGCGGACCCTCCCCCGCGGGACCTAGAGAACCTCGAGACCTGGGAGGACTGGGAGACCCTGCTGCACTCGGAGGACCCGGCCGTGCAGACCATCGCCACCGGCCGTGCTGCCAGTGTTATGGACCTCAGGAACATAAACACTTGAGTGCAGTGGGGTCGTGCGGGGACCCTGGGGCGTGCCCCGAATTCCTTTGTAAATAAAGTTTTCTCTCTCTCTCTCTCGACGGAAGCCCTCAGTTCCGAAGACATCCAACACTACTCGTGGTCTTCTCCTGACGCCAGGGGCCACGAAGCCTCAACACTACATCGGTATCCGACAAGAGAAAGACGTCCTCCGGATCGGTACACACCAGGGCCATGATTGTGTCAACCAACATTTGGAACTAGAGTTTGAACATTTAACTTTTTTCCGTTATTTCTGTATATAAACTAACTGTTTGTTATAAATATCAACCATGTGTAATGGAGCATGCATCATCTAGGGAAGTAGGAATGTAGTGTTTGTATCACGATAAGCAAACGGCGAACTCACGGCCACGTGCCGGTATGTGGGCACTGCCCCCTCGCCTGTCTGTATCTCGATATAAGCACATGCGTGTTGGTTTGCACGGGCAGTCGTCGACCAGCGGGACGCGCGTTCTGGCGGCCGGCTGACAATAAACCCGAGTTATTGCTACACCTCGGCTACAGTGTCGTTTCCCCTCCCAAGACACGACACTATATAATCTCCTATTGATCAACACTGGTCGCGATTTTCTTGACAGAGCTTTAATATGCGCACAGACTACATCAGAAAGAAATGCTTGACACTGGGCTTATTGGAACATGATCATATGCAACACGTGCGCTGCTTAGATTGACAAATACATAGTTAAAGACGACGATACGAACGGTTAAACGCAGTCTACCCAATGAGACTAATCTATTCCAGTGGCAAAAAGACCTTTTCTAGGTTCCAAGACCTTTTGCGATGGACCCGACCTGGCTAGCAGAAATTAAGCTGCGTGCTGCCAGAAAAGTTGCTGCCCAGATGACTGAATTTTGGTGGGCCCAGTGTCTTCAGCAGGCTCTGACTCACAGAAGAACAATGAGCAAGACTGCTGGCACCAGCAGCCTCGTGGTCCCGAATGACGTGGTATTGCCTGAAGATGTTGTATGTGTTCTTAGCAAGGGCCCCAAGTACAGTCTTGAGCCTTCAGTCCCAGCCCACGACCTGCTAGCAATCAACCGACGGATTTCAAGCCAGGCTGACCAAGAAGATCAAGAAAGGTGCCTGTTGGAAGGTGTTGAAGCTTTGACCAAAACGCTCAACACGGCGTATACCAGGCGCGCCAAAGACCCAACCAAAAAGGGTGGTCTCGTTTTTTAGGCAAAATGAACTGCGATTGCTTCAGGCTGACAAGAACGGAGGCTTTGTCGTACTACGTGATAAAGATTTCAACGAGAAGGCGGGCCAAGCCATCCCAAAGAACTTCGTCCGGGTGAAACCCAGCACTACAAGGATCAAGACCAGAGCTGCTGCTTTGTGCAGAGACCTTGAACTGTCCAGGCTCGCAAGCTCAATAACTGCATGTAAAACAAAAGCGCTGTCTGTATTCTTCACTGCAAAAACGCACAAGAAGTCAATGCCTTTTAGAACAATTGTTATCGAGAAGGAATCATGTCAGTTCTTAAGAAGCCAGTATTTACTGAAGCACCTTAATGCTTTACAAATTGAAGACCCCTTTTTTACAAATAGCCGCCGCGGTGGCTCAGTGGCTATGGTGCTCAGCTGCTGGCCCGAAAGACGCGGGTTCGATCCCGGCCGCGGCGGTTGAATTTCTTTGGAGGAGAAATTCGAGGCCCGTGTACTGTGCGATGTCAGTGCACGTTAAAGAACCCCAGGAGGTCGAAATTTCCGGAGCCCTCCACTACGGCGTCTCTCATAGCCTCAGTCGCGTTGGGACGCTAAACCCCATAAACCAAACCAAACCAAACCTTTTTTACAAGGAACACGACTGACGTTATAACCTTCTTCAACTCCAATGACGATATCGGCTACGCCTTTTCAGTAGATGTCGAGGATTTGTTTTTTTCATTGCCGCATCAAGGGTTGTTTGTTGCTGTCCGAGATTGCATTGAAAGAAGTGGGTTAATAGGCTTCCAAAACTCGGCTGGTGTATCAGCTGATAGCTTCATGCCATTGCTCGAATTTTATTTGCAAGCCACCTGCATATCTTTTAAAGACAACTTTTACATTCAGAAACAAGGAATTTGTATCGGTTCTTGCGTCGCCCCTGTTCTTAGTAACATATTTTTAGCCGCCATAGACCTTTCCCTAAATGACGAGTTTACTAGTCTTGGGGTATGTAAGTGTTTTAGATATGTGGACGATTTTTTTATTATTTTATCCAAACAAATAACCTTGACCCACACTGATTCAGTGAGTAGGATTTTAACTGCCTTTAGACAGTATGGGCGAGGTTTGACCTTTACGCATGAACTTCCTTCTAGTGGGTCGTTGCAATTTTTAAATATTAACCTGAACCTCGGCTCACAACAGGCCGGCTGGCACTATACCCGACGAGCAAAGAAAGAGTTGCTTCCGTTTGATTCCGCGCATTCGAAGGTAGTCAAAGAGCAATTGCAAGCTCGTGCCTGGAATCCGCTCTTACCAAGTCATGCCCGCATGCAATGCATATAAGTTTTAATAATCAAATTGAAAGGTCGCTTTCAGCCGGCTTCCCCTGCGACGTCATATCAGCCGTGGCCGAGAATCCTCTCAAGAAGATAAAAAGAAGTCGAAGTAGTGTGGATGAGCCGCTGCCAAAAAAGAGGATCGTGGTGGTGCCTTATATACACAAAGTGGCGCACAACGTAAAAAAAGTGGCCAAGAGGCATGGCGTCCCTGTTGTTTTTTCTGCCCCACGGAAACTCCAGCCTTGTGCCCGAGAACCGGGAACCAAGGAGCTAGAGGCAGTGGATGCGACATAAAGCATGGCGAAAAGTATGTGAAATGTGCCAGTGGAGTGGTGTATGAAATCCCACTCAAGTGTGGAGGCGCCTACGAGGGCCAAACAGGCCGATGCGTGAATGAACGAGCAGGGCAACATGCCCGATCCATTCGGAATAAAGAAGGAGCAAACTTGCCTGCTCATTGCCTTGCTTGCAGTGGATGCGAGCCTCTGCTTAAGCAGATTAAAATTCTAGGAAGAAGTAAAAACCAAACAGCGCGGGAGCTTTTGGAGGCCTACCACATAAAAGAAAACGGTGATAAATGTGTAAGCGACACTCCTGTCAAACTGTATAACAAGGAAAACTATTTTCTGCGCACCTGTTGTTGACCAGGAGTTGATTGGCTGTACCCCCTCTCTCATTCCCCTTGTTCTTTTGCTGTGATTCTGACTATATAAGGCAGTTTCACACAAATAAACTCAGTTGATAGTTTGCGCTCTGTCTGTCTCCTTGGCTTTTTCCCGTGGCTGTCTTTTTTATAGCGCAACTTGGTTCCTTCAAAGCAAAAAGACAACAACAGCACGTGACATTAAGCTTATATCACGTTTCCTTCATTTCTTCTTCCACTGGAAAAAAATATAGTGTAAGCTCGCAGATTGCGCTTAACTGTTCGTGTTGTCGTCTTAAACTTTGTCTGTGCCAATCTATGCAGCGCACGTCTTGCACATGATGCATCAGGAGTACTACCCCCCTGTGTCGCTTGATGCCAGCCATGTTCTCGCCGCAGTCACACTAACTTACTGACAAGATCGCGCCAGCTGGATTGAAAAATGGGCACGCTGAGAAGGCTAAGCACTGTGCAGTAATCGCGGTTAACTAGTGCTGACCTGTACAAATGTTGCATATGCTCGGTATATTAGAAGCAACCCATTTAGAGGTTCTTCACCCACGTCGCTTAGGCTGCTTCACATTCACTGTGATCTCTAACTGTGCATTGCGTTTTGTTGCGGGCTTCACTGCACAGGTGTACCTGTAGCATTTGAGAGGAAGCGAAAGGCGGAAACACATGCGCTTACTAGCGTTCATTCGTACTCTAGAAACCTGAGACAGTGAAAACGTCTTCTCAGCTCTCTAGCGCAGCTTAAATCGTATCCAAAGCCGACCTGTAAAACAGAAACTTTCTTGAATACAGATGCACATTTCACGCTCTGCAGGAAAGGTTATTTAAAAATTATAAAGAAATTTAATAAGAAGCATATTTTCGATGTCAATTTTAATTTGGTCGACGGTGTTATATAAAGCGATGCCAATGAATAATTTTCTGTACCTTTAAGCAGCCGTAGTGTTTGCTCTAAAAATTGTAGTGGAAGGAGCCGGTAGAAGTTCTCCACAACTTGAGTTCATGAGATAAGCCTACCATGTTTCTGCATTTGTTACCCCCATTGTAACGCAGCCGACACAACAGCGTTTGAAACCAGGGCATGGTGATTCATCTCAGAATGCCGCTACTCTACATTAAGCCGGATTTGCACCTGAATAAGGAGCTGCTCGAAGTTCAACCTTCATTACTGTAACTGTGCACTTACTCAGCTTTCTTTGCGTCCGGTATGCTACGTCCTTTTCAACACAGTGGCCTCCGCTCTTACGCGGAGGAGAAAGACGTGCAAGTTGTTTTATAGTGATCATGACACACGCAAATATATCACAAGAGCTCTTCCACGTAACCGCAACGGAATACATTTTTTATCCGCTAGCTTGTGGAAGCTCCCCATCTGTAAATGTTCCTAGAAAAAGAGATGCAAGATTCTTTCATTTCGAAACATTAAAATCCCGCTTCAATTCCGCGTGAAAGCAAGCATAGTTGCATTCTATTTAAGAAGAAAAGTTATTTTATGTGCGCTTTTTTCATCGCAGTATACGCTACTTTCGCTATTAAAGGTTCGCTGAAGGGGAGGGGGGTGGGGGAACCTTACAGAAGAGCTTAAATATGAAGCATCAAAGAAAAGTTCGTCATAATACGTTCTTTTTCTCCGAAAACTGCATCACTTACGTGGCCATTTGCATGCCATTTAGAAACACATGTACAAAATTTATGCGGCAGTCGTGGATGTGATTCTGTTGCGGCAACAGAGAGCTGGTAGAGTACGTTTACGTTGCTTGTCCCGGTTTTGAAAAGCAATATGCATTGTGGGCAGAAATATCTACAATTTCGCGTACCGCGTCTGCCACGTTTCTTGCCTCGTGAAGATTATATTTACAGTGCATAGACGTTGTCCCTGCTGTTTTTTTTTTGTTCACCTGCTAGCTTTAACTGCATTCGTTTCCTCAGAACGCATCTCTCTCAGAGGAAGAAACAGCAAAAATTTGTTTTTGTTGCCTTAGAGAAATGAAAAATCTAGTGCGCATTCATTTGCTTTTCCGTTGGGCAAAGCAGCCATTACTCGGTACTCTGAATGGACCGCATGAAAATGGGCCCAAAAGGACATTTTTTTAAAATATATTTCTGATGAGAGGAAATAAAAACGTTGTCGGAAAATACTGAAACGTACTATTTTGATATGGAATTGTGATGGCGTGGGCGATTTAGCGAGTTAGTTCTGCAGTTATGGAACTTTAGCGGACACAGAACGGGACGTAGGTATGTGTGTTCTTGTTCTATCTCCCATCCTGCGCGTGCTGAAGTTTCGTCACTTCCACGTGGGGATGACATTCTCGCGTACAGCTCAAAATTGCCAGTGCGTCGACAAATGTTTTTCATGAGGTCGAAGGAAAACGAAAATGTTCTGTAACACGTACGGCGCCTGTGCCTGCCAGCTGCTGTGTTTACGGCAAACACAGCCGCCGTGGCACTTGCTGAAGGTGTTAAACACGTAGACAGCACTTGCCTGGTATACCCTGTATCATGGCTCATTTCTTAGAGCTTTGAATTTTTTTATGTACACGCAATCGGCGGCCAACAACTTATGATGATAGCCACTATCTTCCGTTCCTACGGTGATTGTGAATGACAAAGTTTTAACAGGGAGAGTGGGAGCGAGGAAGCGAAAGCAGGAAGTTTCGGCAAGAGCGATACAACTAGTGTGGCAATAAGGGGCCTCCTCTACCTCCTGTTTTGCTAGGTAAACCTGTTGCCCTGTGACACCCTGCATGGCAAGCGCCAGCTAAGCGCCGAAGACGATGCTGCTGTGAGAAAACGCTAGTACACGAAACCCTGACCGATGCCTCGTCCTGAGAATGTGCCTCTTCAACACAGGGGAACAACACACATGGACCCCGCTGCTGGGGCTGCATATATCGATCTACATGCAGGACATTTGATTTCTCAGGAACTCCAAAAATTTACCGAAGTTTCGCTTCTTGTATCTTGATAATTCAAGTATCGCTTATTATAATCATATTCACTGGTTTTATATTTTTAATATTTTATACACACTTCTCATGTGACCCTTCTCTCCTAAAACCTTTCCGCAACGCAGAATGGCATATCAGTTGTATTTTAACGCAAAGTAAATTCAATGTCTTTCGTTGAAGCGCTTCTACCTCTTCCAATTAGTGTGATGCTACTACTGCGTGACCGGGTCAAATTAAGACGATAATCAGAAATACCTACATTGACTATGAATTTTGCGCACGACACTACCCCCCCCCCCCCTTGGTGACAAGTCTCTAGATCTATAATACGGAGCAACGCCGAAAATAAAAGACCAAAGCTGCAAAGGGGCGTCTATACGATTATTAAGAGTTCCGGCCGCGTGAACTGCGCAAACTGGATTGCCGTTTGAATTTCATAGCCGCTCTATATTAGGCTTTCCAGTTCTGTGCCAGTTTTTTGGCACAAATTTATTTCGCTGGCATAATGGTCAAGCAAGGCGACGAGCTCATCGGCTCAGCGCCAGCTCTCCTCGCTGCCCGGTTCCCGGCAGCAGCTTGTCCAAGCGTGCCCACACCTGCCCGGGCCAGCTCGAACGTCGCTGATAAATCGTCCTTCTGGGGGAGCGGCTGATGCATCGCTGGCCAACCTACGAGGGTATAAAAGCAGCCCCGGGGTCGGTGCCTGGAAGAGCACAGAGCGAGACGAGGAGCAGTGTTCGGGCCTCTGTGGTTCTATCGACTCCACCTCCGAGAAGTCTTTATGCTGTCGGGCCTAGTGCCGCACCTTTGTACTTCTATGTAACAAGTGCATACATAAAGCCCTTTTCCTTGGACCTGCCGTCGTTTTTTTTTTTTTTTGACCGACGTTCCCCACCCTAAGACGCCTTAGTAACAACGGGTGACATCGTGCTGGGTTGCGCGGACCCAACAGTGGATGACAGCTGCACGATCGACCGACGTCAGCTACCTCGGCTTGCCGAGCGCCTGATGTTTTCTTTAAATTCCCCAGACATGTCTAGCACACCCTATTGTATTCTAGAGAAGGGCTGTGTGGAGCATTCGAGAGAGCTTCTTTGTTTCAAGCTTACTACGAGTGTATTGAAACCAAAGCTGGTGTTGTGGGAGTAAGCATGGCTGTGTTGCGCGTTTCATACCAGTAGCTCGGGAGTAATGAATGGGGAGCTGGTGTTGTGGGAGTAAGCAGGACAGTGTTACGCGTTTCATACCAGTAGCTCGGGAGTAACGAATGGGGAGCTGTTGTTGTGTTGTGTCACCTGTTGCGTCTGCGTATGGCAGCATGACGTCACCCGTTGTGACTAAGTCGTCTTAGGGTGTTCCTTGTTCACAATGAGATGGACTAAGCAAGCACGCGTAAATTAAGCGAAAAATTTTGATGAATGACTGCTAATAGATTAGTGGCAAGCTGCCTGCAGTGCGGTCCATGGTCCGTCCCTATTGTGCAATGGATGAAGGGCGAACAGCAAGAGGCTATCGTGCATGATGGAGAACTTTCAGGCGCAGGAACTGAAGAATTTGTCAGGATTCGGCATTTCGTTGAACCCTGAAAAAAAAGGATGCAGATTCCTGATATCATGCGGGCAAAGGAGGTGACGGCTGAAGAAGGCCTGGGATGTTATTCTAGTGTGAAAGTGGTGGAAGTCGAAAGGCTGGAAAGCCGTGAGCGCAAGCCCCAAAAGCTTGAAAGGCCTACACGGCGCGTGCATGTCGGGGTCCACCATCAAGAACGTGATCTGTTAGATTGTCAAAAAGCTCCAAGAACACAAAGAGCTTGAAATGGACGCATGGCGTGAGCATGAGGAAGCCCGCCGCCGTAAGTGCAAGCTTCCAAGCCAAAGCGCCGCGGGCGCGAATAGCTCGAAAGGCAGAAACGGCGCGAGCGTAAACAGATTCAAAGGGAAAAGCGCCGCGATCGTCAACACATAGTAAAGAAAGAGCCCGAGTGCTGGCACGAGGAGCGTCAAAATCGCGGTGCCAATGCGAGAAAATGGAGTGAGCTGGAGCTTGAAACCCAAGAGATGGATTTAGTCAAGGGTTGTATGGAAATTAATCTGGTCAGGCATAGATTGGTGAGAAAAATAGGAATTGCAGTCACTGACCAAGTCAAGCAATGAAGAATGACGTTTCGGAACCGCTACGGGTTCCTTGTTTGCAGTGAGCGGACAAAGCAAGTACGCGTATCTTAAGCGGAGAATATCTGACGTAATCACTGGTAATAGATTAGTGGAAAGCTACCTGCCTACAGTGCGGTTCATGGTCCCGGTTGCCGAATGGATATAAGATGATTCAAGGAGAAGCCGTTTTGTCAAGTTTCGTTAATTGGCTAAAATTGCTGCGTTTTCCCAGTCGATCTGATGTCCTGACTCGTGTGCGTGCTCAGCAAGCGCAATGGAAGCGATATGTTTGTTTCTGGCGTCGCGCTGGTGCTCCTTGAGTCGCCGCGTGAACTTGCCTGCCTCGCCGACGTAGACCTGGCTGTAGCCGCCACAAGGAATCCGGTAAACAACACCAGGGAAGTTGGTATGTGGTAGTCGGTCGTTAACGTTGACGAGCATGTTTTGTACCTTCCCGGTTGGCACGTGCCTAATGCGCAAATAATACTTTGCAAATATGCGGAACAGAGAAAGTAATATACAGCGTACTCCATGGTGTACTCCATGCAGATATCCTAATAGTTTGTGTAGCGGAGACCTGATGAAGTCCACTATGGATCGCAAGCGGACGCCGGTCTTATGGATCTTGGGTAAGCCATAAATTGCCGGGGCTGAGTTATTGGTGCAGAGAAGGTCGTAGTACAACTTCTTCTATTCCGGAGGAACGAACTTGAACAGGGCGGCCAGAAGTTCTTGGAGTTTCCTTTGTAGCCTGCTTGTCGTATTGTCAGACAAACGAACGTAGATATTCTTGTCTTCCAGCAAGTCCAACATTTTCTCGTCATAGTCGCCTCTATCAAGTAGCACAGTTGCGTTTTCTTTGTCGGCAGGCAGAACCACAACACCTTCGTTACCGTGTGGGCTCCTTATGGCTTGCCTTTCTAATGCAGGCAGCTTAGTTTCATTTAGCCATTTTCACAGCACTCCGATGGCCCTGGTACGTGCTTCTCCCCGCAGAGGTGGCGGCAGTTGATAGATGACCTGTTCTACGGAGTAAATAGCCTTCCTCTTGTCCGGTGCGCGATCAACGTTGAAATTCAACCCGCGGGAAAGGGCTGTGACCTCAGTGGGTGTGGGCTGGTAGGAAGACAAGTTTACCAGATCCAGTTTACCAGGCAAGACAAGTTTACCAGGCATTTGTCGCTCCGTTCGGGCGTGAAGCTTGAACCTTCCTTTCTTCGACACTTTGTACTGTCGCTCCCTTACGCTTGCAGTGAAGTTAGCGTGTAGCTGTACGTCCGGGAAATAGATTTGGACGACATATTCTAGCTGGCGACGGGAAAACAATGCATCAGTCTTGAAACTCTTGATCTTCAGGTGGGACTTTCGTACACGTGCTCGTACTACCTTCTTCTCGGCTTGTCGCATGACCTGATGGCCCCACAGAGTCCAGACAGGTGTCTTGAGACGAAGGAACCTTGGCACCAAGTTTTCCTTCTTGCAAGTTTGGTTGAAGGTGAGATAGGTGCGTCGATGGGTGGGTTCATATCGGTCAAAAATGCCGGCCTGGTAATGGAGGCTATGGAAGCGAAACTCCTCGCGGGTTTCACACGAAGACCCAAGAGATTCTACCGGTATGTGCATGACTGATTTTGTATCTTACGAAGACAAGGAACATCCAGGCTCCTACTAGAACTGAATGCGGTAAAACCCAGTTTACAATTCACTGTGGAGGTTGAAAATATGACTTCCTTCCGTTCCTTGACGTCCTCGTGCACCGGAAAGGGAGCGACCTGTACATCGCCGTGTACCGCAAGCCTACACACACAGGCCGTTACTTTGATTTTAAGTGAAATCATCCTGTGGCTCACAAGAAGTCGGTTGCTTCGTCTCTATTTGCTCGTGCCACGCGAATCTCCACTGAGAAAGAGCGCCTGGAATCCGAGCTTGAAGTGTTGTGGCGGGAACTTTCGGGAAATGGTTACCCTGCCCTCGTTGTTCCAAGAATTATCAAGAAAGTATTGCAACTGAGGGCAGCTATACCAAAAAAAGTTTCCGCCAGAGCAGGCATTGCATATTTTCGTGGGATAAGCCAAGTTCTGTCCCGAGTGTTTTCAAAGTATGATTCGCGCATTGGGCACTCGTCAACCGGAAAGCTACGGAACATACTCGTGAACGTTAAGGACCGGTACGGGGTATCAACTTCCCTGGTGTTATTTATCGGATTCCTTGTGGCGGCTGCAGCCAGGTATACGTCGGCGAGACTGGAAAGTTCACACGGCGACTCAAGGATCACCAGCGCGACGTGAAAAACAAACATATCGCTTCCAGTGCGCTTGCTGAGCACGCACACAAGTCAGGACACTAGATTGACTGCGACAATGCAGCAATTTTAGCCAATGAACGAAACTTGACAACGCGGCTTCTTCTTGAGTCATCATTCATCCATTCGACAAATGGGACAATGAACCGCACTGCAGGCAGCTTGCTACTAATCAATTACCAGTCTTTACGTCACAAATTTTCCGCTTATCTTACGTGTACTTGCTTTGTCCGCCTCATTGTGAACAAGAAACCCTCAGCGGTTCCGAAACGTCATTCTTCATTGCTTGACTTGGTCAGTGACTGCAATTCATACTTTTTTTTCTCTAATAGACAGATTTATAGATGTATGAAGCAATAATTGCTATACTTCAGGGTAACGGTCCGACATTGCCGGATAAACATCGGCCGTTCGTTTTCGCTGAGGATATGACTCGGTATCTAGGCGAGTTCGAGCGGTTCTGTGAGAGAAAGCGCATCGAGAAGATCCGTTAGGCACAGCCATTGCTAACCCTTGTTTATAGAGCAGCGCCTTATGTGATTAAGAATATTGTGACG
Organism: Amblyomma mixtum; assembly: GCF_055824585.1. Classification (NCBI taxonomy): domain Eukaryota; kingdom Metazoa; phylum Arthropoda; class Arachnida; order Ixodida; family Ixodidae; genus Amblyomma; species Amblyomma mixtum. The sequence continues at coordinate 136,253,770 of NC_143021.1, read as the reverse complement.
AAAACGAAGCTGGCAGTGGTGCGGGACGGAGCGCTCGCGCTAGGCCAGCGGCCATTAAATCATCTCTTGCTCATGGTTCATCGCGCCTCATTCTTCGGCTGGCCGCCACGTTACATTTTGTGCGAGGTGCTGGGGTCCCTTCATCGCCATCCTGGTCCCGGAGCTTCGGTGTCCTGCGCCTGCCGTGGACGTCGGCCGTGAGTGCCTGGTCCGCCCGGCCATGCCCCAGCCCGCCCGACCTGAACCGACCTCGCCGCTCACCCCAGCCCCGTCCCCCGCCCGGACCACTAGACACGACGACCCAAGACCCGACCGACCCGAGACCCGACCGACCCAAGACCCACACGTGAAGACACCGCCCCCCTGCCCCTGCCGTCCGGTGCGTCCAAGGAGCGTATTCGCCAACTGCAGCCTGTACAGCCACAAGGCTTGAAACCACGGTGAATTGGTCACGGTGACTGAAGATTGTCACAACGGCTTACCTAAAAGGGATAATTATTCCCTAAATAATGCTTAAAAGTCTATACTAACCTATTGTTACTAACCACGTAATATTTAGATTAAATTCAAAACTGATATTCCAGCGCTGTGAATTATCTGTGTAAAAGTATGTAGAAAATGTTTTGCAAATCTTATACGGCGTTATATGCCACTAAGCATCACGATTTGCGACCTAAAAGGGAATGAAATGAAAAAATGAATTAAAAAAAACAATAAAATTACAGCACAGAGAGCGGAGTCGAACGGGCGACCTTCCATACGCAACACGTGCCTCCAATCGACTGCGCCATAGCGGCGATGTCAAGCCGTCGTTCTGAATGAATATTTATAACCAGCCTTAATGGTGGCTGCTACCTGCCGGTGTGCGGCGATGTCATCGCTGGCTGTAGCGGCTGCATTTGGCGAACACGCGTCCAAGGACCTCGGCCGTCAGCTCCTGGCACCCTCCGGCCCGGATGCTTCGTGGACCGGGACTCATCTTTCGATCATCTCATCCACTGTGGCGGCCAGCACTGCACCATCTTGTATACAGTGTGCAACCCTCCACTTAAGACCATCGCCATTTCGCGCGTCTGTTCGTCACCGATCGGGACGATCGCTCGGAGGCCCCGGGTAGTGTGACGAAGACGAAGCTGGCAGTGGTGCGGGACGGAGCGCTCGCGCTAGGCCAGCGGCCAGTAAAATCTCTTGCTCATGGTTCATCGCGCCTCATTCTTCGGCTGGCCGCCACGTTACAATATGTTAGACGGTGGTGTGGGCGGCTACATTGAGCTCAAAGGTATTGTATTCAGCATGTACCGCCTATCACGTATGGAGATAAAAAGAAAGTGTCAGTACGAAAAGAAGAGTCAATATTCGTACTTAGCTATGCTCTACAAGCTGAAAGCCGATATTTTAGAGTGGCTTGACAGTGAGGAATCCTCAGACGTTCAAGGCGCGGTGGTAGTATGCGTAGCTGCAGACCAGCTCTGCCCTTGAGCCACAGAGGAAGATAGCTCGTCTGTTGCATATGCGAGTGCTGATCTGACAGGGGAAGATGTCCCACGTCCACGAACTGAGGAAATGGCATCTGTACCTTCGGATGCGGTAGCCACTGCATAGAAAGATGCAATTACTGTGGTTTCGCCCATTGTAATCGGAGCGGAGTTATCGGAAAGCGAATCTTCTAGCGTGGCAAAACCGGCAGGGGCTGCAGAGCATGGCGGAGAGGAAGTCCGGCTGGACACTTTAAAAGCCAGTGCAGACGTAAGCGAATACAAAGAGGAAGACACACCGTATCGTATCCGACAGAAATGGAAAAATTCGCGATTTTTTGTTCACGGAAGTGGGCGCATATGGAGGATGCGGAGGCTGAGAAGAATTACGCTAGTGTCTACGGCGAGCGATGCAAAAGAAATCTCGTGCTTACCCATCGCTGCGAACTTAGTCGCAGTCTGGAGAGTATAAGCAGCAGCACTAACGATGACACTGCAAGTCTAATGAAGGACGACCTTCGCTCACAACCGAGTGAAAGACGTCAAGAGCGGGGGAACAAACTGAACAACCTGGCAGCGTTCATACTGTTTCACCGACGCCTGAAGAAGCTAACGTGCTGAGCGACAGTGAAGTGCAGAACCTGTCAGACACCAAGGGGGCTGATACGTCATTTCATTCCATAAAATGAGAAAAGTGCTCTTAAAAAGCCCTGTTAAACGTTACCGCAAAAATATAATATTAAATGAAATACCTGCTGTCAATTTGGTTAATACTGATAATATTACCAAATTTGCAGCCAAGACCAAAATTTCGCACTAATAATTGCAAACAAACAGTGACTGTTTCGGGAATACCTTCCAACATAAAGTAGCGCCATATGTTATCATGATTTAGCCCTGTAGTAAAATACAGTGCATGAAGAACTTATTTCGTACTTATTTCATGGCTTATCTTATTTCTTGGCTGGTATGTGTGCTGCTTAACACATGGATGTCGATCGATATGCAAAATTATTAGGAGACTTTTTCGGATACTCCTCTTCATTTCCGACTGTTCGTGCCTTTTCTACAATTATTTATATTTTTACATCCTATTTGGATCCCTTAATGTTCATGGTAGTGTTGAACTGTGATTACCTCTGCTGTATTGTTAGCATTTATTTGGTACCGAATACTCGTCTTTGTTTCTGCTATTTTTCATTAACTCCTGTGCCAAAACATAAGGGATTTTTCATGCATTTATTAACAAGAAATTGCCTTGTAAGCGCAAACATCCACCACCTTCCCCAAAGAACCTCCTCCATCTCCTCGCATGACACAGAATTAGGCTATGTGCAGCCGTTGGCCACAGTTGAGTTTCCCCTTCACGTGGCGATGTGAGGAAACATTTGATGATGATGAAATCGGATTTCTTGATGGACTGATGGTTCGGACTCGCGAACAGTCATATTACTCGACGGCGGGACAAGAAGGTTAACCGTTTATTAATACATGAATAAACAATAAGAAACAAGCAAAGAGAAAAGTACTTACAACATGACTGAACCGTTGATTACACGAAATCAGCCCCACTTAACCGAGAGCGTTCCGTTTTAAGCCTTCTGTCTCCGCTCTTGGCGGGGACAGCAGTCAGTAATAACACAAACGACACTTCTCACCAATCGATGCTTAGGGAAAGGACAATAAAGTTTCCGTCAGCCATCCAAAGACTGGGGAAAGGATGTTAGGTAATCAAATATTTGGGAAAGGAGAGGTTCCGAGCACGTATACAAACAGCACTGAACTCGCTGCGTTCCGAACCTCTGCCTTCCTCTTCATTTCCCTCTCCACGCACGTGCATACGGGACACAGGTATGCCACGGGAACAATCACTGAAAGTTCCTTATAAATTAAAAGGAAAGCTGTAGGTGAGGGGTCCAGCGTCCAGTGGCAACTACAGCTTAACTGTGGGCCTCTTCTGAGTATCGGACGCTCAGAGACCCATCGGCTCCGCAACGCGTACCGATCGTCCACCGTACACCTGCGTCTTCACAGTAATCGAAAGGGAAGCAAGAAGGTTTAAAAAAACATCCACCGGCCACAAACACGACGACTGCAGGCATTCAAACACTGCACTGTAGAACGCTGCGCGCTAGAAAGTTTCTGTGGTGGGGAGGCAAGACGAAGACAGAACGAGCGTTCTGGCGACGGTGCCGCCAGCAATAATGGAGCAGCCACCTAGTCTCCGTCGTGCGTCCGCGGTTCCATGAATTCGTTGACCCTTCTACCGGGGACAGGTGCACATGGCAAAGTCTCGCTCCGTGCACTGTGCTGGAGGCTGCATGGCGCACATGAAAGTTCAGGGAACTTCACAGCAACCATGTCTGTCCAGCACGGATCAGAACATGTACGCTAGCCTGAATGTGGAACAGACAATGGCTCTTTTGGTGTTACACGGGATATCCACTCAGGCCAGCATCTTCGTCTGCACGACCAGCGCTATGGAACGTCTTGGTAGGCACAAAGCCATCACTCGGAATCCCAATGTTTTTGGCAAAGTGCGCGCGACAGGCACTTCCTCTACACAGGTGTCTGCTGTAGACTCGATGTCAGCAGGCAGCTGCTCTCTCCCAGCACACTGAGGCACAGCAAGCGCAAGTGCAAAGGTCAGAAACCATGCTATCTTCATACGACAATTGTCATTTCTTTTTTCCATCGGTACATGGGCTGAAGCGCGCCATACGCATCGAGAACTTCGGTTGCATTCACGCAATGCTCCTACAGGGTGTAATCCGTCGTATGAGTACCACCCTGCAGTTTATCAGAATGGGACACTGTGCACTTCTCCACAGAGTGGTCAAAACAAGCAATGATCACAGCGGAGTAGGCCAGCGACAAGGAACATGGCCTTCTTTGTGGCCACGCAGGTACAATGACGACCTTCCAGAAATCTCAATAAAGCTTCCACACGCACTAACAGATGGGGTACATCGCTGACAGTGACACCATCAGCCAGTGTCTACCGATACCCCGATTCAAGGTGAACGATTCCTCCATTTTCGTCAACCACAAGATTCCAGCCGCGGCTGATTCCACTCAGTAGGGTAGATTTTAGGGCGTTCCGAAGAAATGTCTACATCCTCCAGATGGTCAGAGCAGTTATCATCTTGCCTACCTTTGGCTCTGGGTCAATTATGATGTAAGGATGGTTTTTGTACTGAAGTTCTGCCGCATTAGCAAGTTTCGCCTTTTAAAGCACTGACTTCGAATCAGCCATGCGAAATATGAAACAGGCAGATGCAACTAATGCCACTCTAATCGATTACAGAACGCAAAACGTACAAAAAGTCTTGCACACGTTGGGGACCTCCAGGGAGGTCTGGGCGTTCCCATCGCAGTACTACAGCAATACCTCGCGAAGCGGTGGTTGATCCTGATCCAAGAAAATCGAAATAACTGTTCTTCTTCTTCTTCTCCACATGAAAAAGGCACATAACCACGCGGGAGGATTGGCCAAGGTAGGGGGGTCTTCCTTCATAGTCTTTTTTCAGTAGATCTTTATTTTTTGATCTCCCCTGATGTGAGTATTGTTGCATTTTCGCACATCCGTAGAGAAAACAAAGGAAGAAAATCTGGTGCTACGACTACATGCTTTTTAGATACGGCAAAAAACCCACTACATTGCTGACGCCGAACAACAACATGGATCTCCTAGCACTGCGCTTTGTTTTGAAGAAGAAGAAGAGGTCGTCATACGCCATTTCAACCACGTCCTTGTTGTCAGACAACGCAGTCCTTGCCAGGCGGCGCAGCGAGCCGACATTGTCTTCTCCTGAAGCCTTCGACGTGGGAATGGGCAACATTCACCGCAAGACCGGCGAGTTGCCGGACGAGCTCACAGGCTTGACGGAAAACGAGGTGCAGCTCGTCCAGCAGACGTGGCGCAAATTCAGCAGAGAGAACCCCGAGTACGGCGCCATCCTTTTCCTCTCCCTATTCATCAGGCACCCCGAGTACATTCAACTGTTCAAGCCCTTCCGCGGTAAGCCCGTCGGGGCGCTCAAGGAAGACCCAACGTTCAGGGCGCACGGGTGCGCGATCGGATACCACATCACCTCCATGGTAGAGAGCTTGCGCGACCCGGCCACCTTCGAGATACTGGTGCGGCGCAACACCACCGAGCACGTGCGCCGCAAGGGGGTCAAGCCGCTCCACTTTGAGGTGATGGGCGAGGTTGTGGTGGATACGCTGCAGGACACAGATGAACGGCACATGACGCCAGCTGCCGTCGAGGCCTCGCGGAAGTTCTTCGCGGTGAGTAATCCATTTGGCTCCGCTTAGCTTCCAGCCTGCGCTACTCCTTCATCTGAACGAAGCCGACCTTTTCTCATGCGAATGCGCTAAGGCAAAGTTATATGGTGCAAAAAACAGCAGACTAGAACTCATATAATTTATTCAAGGCTCATATAAGTTGTACATTATGGCTTGCCTGCCGCTGCAGCTATAAAGATTGACCATTGCTGACGGGCAAGTAACGCCTCGGAGAAGCAGTATAATCCAGAATTGGGATTGTAGGAGCCATGCAAGCTGCACACGCACCAGAGGGTATTTCTTTATTCAGAGTAACTTGTAAAAAATTGTTCCTAAGCGTAGAGGATAAGCAGAACAAAGATCCATCTAATACCTCCGATCTGTGGATCCAGTATACTGAGAAGTAACGACACTTGGTTGCAGAGCGAAAACGCAAATAAGGTCCCTCAGCCATTTCTGCGCGTCACAGATTTCAAAAAAATTCACAAGGAGGGCCTCGAAGCCATTTTGCAATTTCACGAGTTTATCTATGCTTCCGCGAGAAAGGTTTGAACAAGACCGAGTGGCTCAACAGCCTTCTAAATATACGTGGACTTCTAATTATATATATATATATATATATATATCAATTTTCAATGCTGAAGAAAAATTAACAGCCGGTTTAGCACGGTGGGCCAGCATCGTGGAGTATCACTAGTTACGGTGGGGTGGGCACAGAAGGTCCGTAAAGGCTAAAGGTTAATAACCTACAGCCCTTAAAGACATTTCTAGAATGGATTTACCATGAAGACCTTCCCCTTGAAGGTTTTAAGATAAGGCCTTCGACCAAAAGTCTTTCCAACAAATGCGCCTTCCCTGAAGGCAAATATTTACCACCAAGGTCTTCACAGCGATGGTTTGCTGCAAGGTGTACACACCTGGCAGGTTGCCTACAGTCCGGCTCGCATGCCCGAAACCACACTAGCAGAGCTGCCGCACTAAAACGTTTCCTATTTCTACCATTTCCACGGTAGGCCTCCTCCCCCCTCCCCCGCCCCTCATCCGACCAAAGCTGTACATCATATAATTCCACACAGCTCTCGCGACGCAAATAAGAGGTTTTTACGACCTTGTCCGAGAGGCCCATTTGGATAATATGCTCATTTCCCGGCCTGCTGTGTCGTGAGTGTTCGCTTTCATCGAACTAAGGTGTCTCGGTCCCTTACAGTTGAAAATTGTATAAAACGTTCGCTTCACCGGAATGAAAACCTCATTGAGGCATTGACTACAAGTCTACCAGCCACGGTGTTTAGTGAAGCCACTACCAGCCGTCATGCCTTGAGCGGACGGGCAAACCGTTACGATACCTGAACGCGCCATATCCTCTTATTTGCCACGTCGATGGACGTCGGTTTTTGTGCTGATTGCATACACGGGACGCATAGAACTAGAACACACAACGAGCGCTCGTTGTGGTTTTTAGTTCCATGTGTCTGTGTTTTTGCGCTGTCGCTTGGAGATGAATAACCGTCAAGCCCAAGCTGCTGCTGTGGTTAAGTCTTCTGATGAATTTTTTTTCTGTTTGTGGCACTAGCTCACCGAATTCACTGATTGAGTAGCACGCCAGAGTGAATTTCATCCGCGAACGGGCCTGCTGTATTGCATGCTTGATAAGCTTATCTCGTCTGTCAGGAAGCAATCGCGTAATGATCTTTGCGACAGTTTTGTTTGGTGTGTCGACATAATGACATGCTTTCTCTTTGTCGACCCTTGCCCGTTTTGGATACGTTTCAATTTATACTACAGGCCCGTGTGCTGTGCGATGTCAGTGCACGTTAAAGAGCCAGGTGGTGGATAGTTCCGGAGGCTTTCACTACGACGTCCCAAAGCCTGATTAATTTAGGGACGTTAAAACCGACAAAATAAATCAACTTAAACATTTATTTTTGTTCATACTATCCTGCTTCCGAATATATGTTTTGTTTTCGGGGGTATTGTGAAAGCATTACATGTCCCGTTAGCACAAAAGCCGGCGTCTGCCGCCGTGCGTTGCACGAAATTCTGCGCGGTTTTCCGAACAAGACCAGGACGATGCCCAACGGCGGTGTGCGATGTCACAAGACATGTGAGCGAGCATGCAAAATCATGTACGATGAAGCGTAACCTGTTCTACCTATGATATTCATAACTCGTAGTTAGTCATCACTCATAGTCATTGTGAAAGGTATCGTACTCAGCGCTATAACATAAGAGTAGCGCAAAACCAGGACGACGGACAAAAGTGGAGAGAACACAAACCCACAACACGGGCGCTAACTTCCGACTGACGAAAAAAGCCAAAACCAACCAAGTGAACGGAACCTGAGCAAAAGTAGCGCATGCGCTGACCTAACGGAAAAAATAAATCGGAAAAAGATGCGATTAAAAACGGGAGATCAGAGATATTTTGAACCCAAGAAGGCCATCCCGTAGAAAGGCCTTCTAGAGCGTCTCTCATAGCCTTAGTCGCTTTGGGACGTTAAACCCGATAAAACCAAACCAAACCAAACAGAAAGGCCTTCTTTCCCAAGCTTAAGGCACAAGCCATGCAGCTATGTGGCAAGCTCAATCTTGCGAAAGTGGCAAAGAGCGTTGAAAATAGCAAGCGTCTCTTTGAAGTGTTTTTCAGCGCAAAGACTCATAAAGTTGATCCACCCCTTAGGGAAATAATTTCTGAACAGGACACTTGGCAGAAGTCAATCGCTCTGTTTCTCCAAGAAAAACTTAATATTTCGCCCGTCAATGACCCGTTCCTTGTAAGAAATTCAGAAGTTGTTAAAATTGTAAAATCGTTTTCCGACAAGAGCCTTCTCGGCTTCCCCATTGACGTTAAAGACTTAAATTACTCCATGCCTGACGATAACCTACTTACCATAGTTGAAGACTCGATCCTTCATTACAGTGCGGTGGCTTTTCAAACTGAATCAGGGCTGTCTATTGATAGTCTTTTAGAATTCCTGTTGTTTTACGTGCGCTCCACTTTCATAAATTATCAAGACGCTCCGTACATTCAAAAACAGGGAATATGCATTGGGTCCTGCCTGGCCTCCGCACTTCGTAACCTATACCTTGCACACCTTGACAGGATCCTCCAAGAGCGGCTTGCAAACTCTAGCTTGAATAGAACCTTCAGATTGGTTGATGATTTTCTCTTCCTTGTTAATTGCACACCATCGAGCCTGGAGGCCGTTACTTTAGACATTTTGACCATTGAAGAAGGATGAATAGCTGGGCCAGTTTGTAATAATGCATCGTGGGAAGGAAGAGCGCGAACACGACGGGTCAGCGCTCGTCTTTGTGTCCTCTTGCTTCGTCTGTCATCTTGTTCGCGCTGTTCCCTCCCACGATGTATTTTGACAATAGAAAGGGGCGTTTTCACCCGCTGCTATTGACTAGGGAAATGCCTACTGACTCAGAGAAAACATTTCTTGATATTCGGCTTAAATTCATGGACAACCACGTTTGCTGCTGCTATTCATCTCGCGCCAACAATACGCTTCTACCATATACATCAGCTCATTCAAACTCGTGAAACGAGGCATCATTAACCTCTGCATGGAAAATGCCCGTGAAAAGTCATTCCCCAACCAATGCACATCTAGCTTTCATGAACAACTTGCGAGGTTCCTCGAAGCAGGATACCCTAAGGATTTAGTGGGTTGAGTCGCCGAAAACCTCCTGAAAAAGAAACTCCGGAAAAAATGTGCTAACACAGAAGAAACGAAGAGCAAGGTGGCTGTCATTCCTTACATCCATTGTCTTGCGCGATATCTTAAGTAAATAGGAAAAAAGGCAAGTGTTCGCGTGGTGTTTTCAGCTCCAGAGAAAATCAGTGTGTGATGCAAAAGATCCCTCCCCTCCGCACATCGCTCCCAAAAGTCAATATTTACCATCCACCACAGGAAAAGATTTGTTAAATGCACTGAGGGCATTGTGTACAGTATTCCGCTCTCTTGTAGCAAGCAGTATATTGTACAATCTGGTAGGTGCCTGAACGAGGCTTCGGGAGCACAATAACAACATGAACACATATACCGGCAGCAATCCAGCTTTACATTGCAAAGAGTGCAAGTGTGCACCTTTTCTGGATAAATGCTCAGTCGTTGCCAAGAGTAGAGATAAGGAGGTAAGCTAACTGGCGAAATTGTGGAAGCTGCGCAGATTTCTGCCTCACAGGATAACTGTGTTAGTACACCGTCCATTTCCTTGTCTAAACGGGAGCTGGCCTTCTTAGGTTCAAAACATCCATGATCTCCCATTTTTATAGCATCTTTTTTTGGTTTATTTTTTCTCTTAGGTCAGCGCATGCGCTACTTTTGCTAAGGTTCTATTCACTTAGTTGGTTTAGGCTTTCTTCTTCAGTCGGAAGGTAGCGCCTGTGTTGTTGGTGGGTGTTCTGTCCCCCTTTTTTCCCTCGTCCTGGTTTTGCGTTACTCTTGTGTTATGGATCAGTACCGACTTGCCCATATTTCCACCCTGGTGAATAATATACTCAGCGCTTTACAAGATTTTATTTGAAAGGCTATGCGCTATATAGACGTTCACAGGAAAAAAAGAGAGAGATGGGCGGACAGAAACGCGCTTCTCTCTTGTCGTCTCTTCTTTTTTCCGGTGAATGCCTAATTAGCGTACACCCTTTCGAAAAAGATCGCTTACTAAATAGCCCATCAAAAAGTTTTACTTCAGCACATATCATCTGCTACGGCCATTTTACTATGTCTTCAGTCCATGCGATTCGTTCCTGTCGTCTATACTTCTTTCCTGCGAACGTCTGAGTAGCGCACGGCCATTCAAAACAGATCATGAACCAATTAGCCCATCAGACTGTGTTACTTCAGCGCTTTGCAAGTAACGTAATTTAAGTTGTATCCATAGACTTCGTACAATGCATGCGTAGTCATGACGCGTAGTCAGTCATTCCTCAAGGTTAATAATCATTCTGCAACACAGCCCGACTTAGCACTTTCCTTTTGCGACGTAGCATGACCCAGACCTTCCAGGTAGCGCCGTTATAGTCATGACGCATGACTCAGCAGCATTACTGAGCACTCTGTAAGTGACACAATGTACGGTGTATAGAGTTGTACAAATAGTATGCCTTGTACTTCTTTGTAGCCATAGTCACGACTAATAATCATTCTGAAATGTACTTTACATGGAAGGTTAAGTAGGGGTACAGAGTTTCTTTAGAACTTTAGAAGCATATTGCATGGTGATGCTTCATAGTTATGTCTCATACTCATCGTTATGACTCATAGTAATCGTGACACGTAGCATGACTCAGCATTTTAATGCTTTCGCATTTTGTGACAGAAGAAGTCTTAAGGGCGTCCGCCGAATTCTTTTACTACTTAAGGGTGCTTTTTCTTTGAATGCGTTTTACCTTCCCTCCACGCGGTCGTGACGTGCCCAGTTTCCGGTGGTTGCCTGCATTTATTCTTTCAGATTTTTCTCTGTTTATTTCCTTTTCCATCGGCACTGCCTTTAAGATGATAGTTAGCATTTGCCTGCAGTTTGTTTCTTTTGTACTTTGTTGCCTGTGGAGCATGTGTATCATGAATCATGTCGTGAAATTTTCTGATTTTTTTTTTGTTTTGAACAACAGCCGTGGAAGACACCATCGCGTAGGGATTAAAACATTGATAAAATGCCAATTCTGTCTGAAAAAAGACCATGCAGTTCTAGAAGTGGATGTTTCAAGAATCTCTCCAGTTAGCACTATATACTTTCGGGGAAATAAGTAATGTAAACAGGCTGAAGGTTTCTTGTTCTTCAGTCACCATTTCGCATTGAGTTGTGGTGCACCAGTAGCGCCGATCAAACTCTCTAGGCCTGTGTAATTAGAAAATGAATTAAACCAGTCAAGCTCTCAGTAGACTGGCTCGTTTAACTACAGCAACGTTCACCTATTAAAATCTTGGTGAGAGTTGCGAAGTGCGCTGCTTGCGCTTCATTTTTATGTTAGCGGCACTCTACAAATCTCTTGTAGGGCGTTGAGAGCTAGAGTTTTCGCTTTAGGCATGCTTTGATTCTCTCTTTCCCTCCCTTCATTCTTTCTCTAAAGCCGCTGCCGTCGTTAATCGGTGCAGCCCTGAACGGAATTAGGCCCGGTGCACATCTATATCGTTTGTCAAGAGTATTCAGCGCAATTGGTTTTATTATTGGCCTTACAATGTGGGTTCGTAAGCACAGCTAGCATTAAAAAATTTGTTGAAGGTGGTAGGAACTGACGTCGCGCGTAAAAATCTTGCTACTTGTAAGGATGCTACAAGAGTCCCACAGCACTGCTCTGATGAAAACACTGGATTGTTTGCTTTGGACAAACGCTGTTCAAAGACACCTGCTGCTGCGGCTAAGGTGCTATGACGCTCGGTTGCTCTGCCCTGAGTCGTTGGTTTAAATATAGGTTGCGAGGGCCGCACATTGATAAAGGCGAAACGCAAAAAGGTCCCGTGTGCTCGTGATCAAACCTCAAAGCATCAAAGCACGTGATCAAACCTCTCTGCGTTTGAAATCAATCGGTGTCGTTTTCCTACGTCTCCTATCATGGCCCACGTACGGCTTCACGACCGTTAAGCCAGGATACCATGCCATTTCACACTGGCTTACGCTGCCTCTTCCGCGCTGATTTGTGCGCAGTGCATGGTAGCCATATGCCAGGACGTGTACGAGAAAGCGGCCGCGGAACGCGCCGAGAGGGCCTCGACTGCTTCTGCGGCATCGGACTACTACAGCCGCGCCTCATCTTTCAAGGACGAGACGATGCTGACGTCGACACCCTTGTTTACCGCCACGGTGAGCAACGTGGGTGGCAGTGATCGCAGAAAGGCACCGGCTGACGAAGCGGCGGCTCCAAAGAGACCGCCGCGCATTATCCGCAAGCAAACCGCCGGCCCTGCCGAAGCCAGGCCGGCAAGCGAGGGGCACAAGGCGGACGCCGACGCTGCGTCGCGGCAGGACAGGAGCGCAGCCAAGAAGAAGAGCGCCAAAGAGAACGCGGGGAAGAGCGGGAGAGAAGGGCCCCGTAAACAAAAGCCCTGAACAAGGAAGCGCGGGGCCCCACGCACGACATGGGCTTCAATCTCGTCAACATGGCACTCGTAGACGCTTAGCTCAGATCTTTGTGATGTGCTGGTTTTGCTACACTGACGTTATTAGATAGACGCATGCATTCCAATTTAAGTCTCGGCGTAATTTGTTTGCCCTTGCAGTAACGTAGATTTTCTGGCGCAATGTTTCGCCTTGAATTCAAGTTAATCTCGATTTTTTTCGCCGACGGATTTTTTTCTGAAAGCAAGCGTCCAGCGTTTGTTCTAACTAAATCGTAAGGGCGTACGGCTTCTGGACCTCTGCCCGCTTGGAGTGCGTTTAGTGACAATTCCCGCTGTCATGCCGGGGAAAGTTAATCGAATTTCCAAACTTTCCTGCTCATGCGCAAAGCCCTCAGAAATTTGATGCATTGGACTACGCTCCTTTTGAGGCGTGAGATTCAGAGCCACTCAACAACCACAGTTGTTGCTTCCTGGGTGCATGAAGAAATCTCTCAACGCTGTTTTATGGGACACGTAGATTATATTTTGCGGAGGGCTATCTCATACATTTTTTTGTTGTTGTTGAGGCTTCACTGGGAAACCGGCTTGCTGACATGAACCGCAAGAGCGCGAGTGCTTAAGACCTCGTTAGCAGGAAGTTTAGAATTTGGCCGCTTAATCATCATCCCGCATCTCATCCCTGAAGTGACTTTACCTTCGTGAACTGGGAAATAAGCCTAAATGAGCTGCATGAGCAGGGAAGAATTGCAACTGAATCATTATTAGTTACAATGATGCCAGTGAAGTTCGCGGTGCTGTAGTTTGTTTGCCGCATCCGGTCGCTTTATGGGAATGCCCATTAAGTCCTTTTTCTTAGGCCCTCCGCACAACCGCACAGAAAGGGGTCAGTGAACCCAGCGGGAGAAGGGAGGCGCCGAATGGCGGTGATTACAGGAGACGTCAAACTCCCCTCATGGACGGAGTCGTTAGGCGGCATCCTGTGTGCACGTGTGTACGGCGAGGCTGACCCGCGTCACAGTGCGTGGCTCTTTGTACCATGTCTGCAGCGGCATGCTTTGACCTATTGTCACGCTAGCTGCAGGCATGAGGAGCGACGATGGGAAAGAGATGGATTGAAATGGCGTTCCTCGAACTTGGCGGCAACCGGACGTTGGGAAAGCGAGTGTTCGCGAAGCTCGCAGCGGGAAAGCATAATTATCCGAAATCGTGATGGTGGAAAGTGTGCATATGTGTACAGTGTCGCGATGAGTTACCTTCTTTCCCCAATCATTCACTGGTTGTGTTATTCCTTCCCCAATTGCTGATTGGTGGTATTTTCCTTTCCCCAATAAGTTATTGGGTGGATGTTTGTATAGTACTTGATTGGTTATTCTCCCACCGAGGGCGGGGACATGGGATTTAAAACCCGCTGCTTCGGCAGGACCGAGGGCTGGTTTCGTCACCTAGAACTGCGAGCCAGTCAAGTGTAAATATGTTTTCTCCTTGCTTGTATCCTCCTTTGTGCTTTTAATTGTTATAAAAGTTAACCTCTCCTGAAGTGTCCTCTTGCAATGTGATTAAGCAAAACGAATCTCCAAGACGTCAAGAATCCTTCAATCATCATCATTAACTAAATTTCCCTCTACGAGATCAAGAGGGAATCCAACTGGCGCAGTCGCGACAGGATTTGCTACGTCTTCCTGCTCGAGGTATCTGACGGAGGGGCGGAGGATCAAGTCGGTGGACAAGCTGCAGAGCGGTACGTCCTAAAGGAGGAACGTCAGCGTCATAGAGCGACGTTGAAAGCTTCAGAGACTGCTGGTCATTGTCAACGGGACGTAGGAGGCTCAAGTCGGCGAGGAGCTGAAGGAGCCAGGCGACCGACGTGTCGTGGAGGTGCCTAATCCGTGAGCTGCGGAAGGAACCAAGCGTCCCCGTTGAGGTTCAAGAGAAGAACCAGGCGACCAGCGAGTCAAACGAGGCAGGAGCTTCAAGTCAGCGAGCTGCTGTGAGAGCCGGGGCTCAACTCAACTCATCCGCATCAAGGAGCCCGCTGTCGTCACTCAGGGCGACGAGACTACCGTGGCAGAGGAAAGCAACCTGCGAGGTAGGAGACCTTTCTGCTTCCTCCGAATTCACCATGTCGGTGTAGTGTTTTCGTGCTATAGATGATAGCACGGAAAAGGGAGATGGCTGCCGTACGGTATAATTGGGAGGGCAAGATGCGATGTTTGGAGATTGAGGAGGCAGAAAAGCTGCTTGAAATTGAGAATTTGAAACTCATAATTGAGCGAGAAAAGATAAAGCTCGCACAGATGCAGTTGAAAGTAGGACAGGGAACGAAAGCTGGTAGCGAGATGTTATTCGCTGCAGTTCAATGTTTCCACTGCATGGAATTTGGGCATCTAATGATTGACTGTCCGAAATCGAAGCGAGAACAGCATGTTCCCGTATTGAGAATGACCTGTGTGCCAGTGGCTATAGGTGTGAAAGCTGCAGCGGTTAGGCAGCAGGGCCCAACCGTGTGTGCCATGCCAGGAGAGATGGCTGAGGGCATAGGGGCGTTAGTCAACCCTGTGAAGCACTGCCTCTCAGAGCAGACCCAAGAGGCACATGAGTGTATTGCTCGTGAAAAAGAGTTAAGCATTGTGCCAGAGCAGGTTTGCGCTAACTCCGAGGCCGCAGTAACGCTCGGCGAAGAGGTAGAGCAGGCACCAACAGCGGGAACGCTCTTTGCAGGCGGCGGGAAGCTAGCTCTCAAAGATGAGGTGGGTAGCCAGCCGGAGCTGACACCCTACGCACTGACAGCCCATGTAGCGGAAGGTGTAGAGAAGCTGGTAACACCTGAGACGCACTCGCTGCTAGAGCAGCCAGAAAAAGAGCGGCCGCATGAAGAAACAGAGCGAGCTGATTTTGAAGAACATTTCAAAATTCGAGACAAACCTAAGACGCCGGTAGAGCTTGAGGCCAATCCGGTAGCTGCAAAAGTTTTTGCAGCAGATTGTGAGCTAACAACGAGCGATGAGGCTGCATTTGATGCCGAGGAAGGAAAGAATGCGCGTTTGTTCGCTGCAATGGTTTTCGAAGCTGATAGGGAACTGCAGGATTGGGATAATGCGCCCATTCCTGTAGGCTTCAACATGGAGCAACATGCTTCATTATCAGAAGTTCGTAAGCAAGCTGGTAAAGGCAGTAGTGAGAAAAGAAAACTCGAAGGCACAATTTTCTTTGAAGCGAACGTCGGTGGGCACCTGTACGAAGAGCTAGCGCTACTTGAATCTCGATGCAAAACTACATGTGAAGTAGCCGATGAGAGGCCTGACCCTACTGTGAAACTCAAAGAAGGGGAGAATGCAGACGCGAGGGCAGCAGCAATCTTCATAGCCCGCGGGGAGCAGGTGAGCTCTATTGATCCGACGGTGGCGGCAGCCTTTACAACCGGCTCTGTGCCGAATAATTGTAAATTTTGGTCCAATCTTGTGGGCAAGGCTCAAAAGAAACAAGTGTTGTTTCGAGATGTAGGTGGCTAGAATTTATTTCTGCCAGTTTGGGGCACCGATCTGACATGGTGAATTCTGGAATGTGTAGATTGGTTTCCGGTCTTGTGTGTGCGGGTTGAAATATCCGCTGTGTGCGCGCATGTGTGTGTGCTGGTGTACTGACCGGACAGCCGGCGTATGTGTGCGTGCGTGCGTGCGTGCGTGTGTACTTTTGTTGTTGGACACCGTGGCTGAACTTTAATGTCCCACTGACAACAAGTGTCCGTGTGACATTCTTGGTTGGGAGGAGTGAAGTTCGCGGTGCTGTAGTTTGTTTGCCGCATCCGGTCGCTTTATGGGAATGCCCATTAAGTCCTTTTTCTTAGGCCCTCCGCACAACCGCACAGAAAGGGGTCAGTGAACCCAGCGGGAGAAGGGAGGCGCCGAATGGCGGGGGATTACAGGAGACGTCAAACTCCCCTCATGGACGGAGTCGTTAGGCGGCATCCTGTGTGCACGTGTGTACGGCGAGGCTGACCCGCGTCACAGTGCGTGGCTCTTTGTACCATGTCTGCAGCGGCATGCTTTGACCTATTGTCACGCTAGCTGCAGGCATGAGGAGCGACGATGGGAAAGAGATGGATTGAAATGGCGTTCCTCGAACTTGGCGGCAACCGGACGTTGGGAAAGCGAGTGTTCGCGAAGCTCGCAGCGGGAAAGCATAATTATCCGAAATCGTGATGGTGGAAAGTGTGCATATGTGTACAGTGTCGCGATGAGTTACCTTCTTTCCCCAATCATTCACTGGTTGTGTTATTCCTTCCCCAATTGCTGATTGGTGGTATTTTCCTTTCCCCAATAAGTTATTGGGTGGATGTTTGTATAGTACTTGATTGGTTATTCTCCCACCGAGGGCGGGGACATGGGATTTAAAACCCGCTGCTTCGGCAGGACCGAGGGCTGGTTTCGTCACCTAGAACTGCGAGCCAGTCAAGTGTAAATATGTTTTCTCCTTGCTTGTATCCTCCTTTGTGCTTTTAATTGTTATAAAAGTTAACCTCTCCTGAAGTGTCCTCTTGCAATGTGATTAAGCAAAACGAATCTGCAAGACGTCAAGAATCCTTCAATCATCATCATTAACTAAATTTCCCTCTACGAGATCAAGAGGGAATCCAACTATGCCTATGTACAGATACAGCACTTCAGCGCAGAAAAAATATCAGGTTGTCATGCCTAGTTCGTAAACACGGAGGGTCGTTAACGACCAACCATATCACTGCAAGTTTAATCATAAAAGGCAGGTCGCTCTTTCCAATGCACTCTTAGAAATTTGATACAGAAGCTATACCTGCACGATTGGCATCTTGGTGATTTTTTGCCTATTATAATCGGGTCTCAGAGGTTAGTGGTAATCAGGTTAGTGGGTCAAATTTAAGTTTCTTAAAAGGAGTGTTTCCACGACTTCAAGACCAGCAGCGTACAGTTATTCAAGGTCCTCTTATTTCACTGAAGGCCAAATTGTCGGTTTCTGCTCTGGAGGGCCAGAAACATCCTGACCTTGATTGCCTTAGTAGTGAGTTTTATATGACGTTTCTTGCCTTGCCTAGCACATGCATTGTTGGAAATGTTCGATGCTGCCTATGACGTTGGCTTGCTACCTCCTACATTCAGTGCTGGTCGCACCATACTGAACCCACAAAAGCACACCTCCAGATCAGTTGCAAACTGTTGAAGGGCATCGTTCGATATGGTTATTGAACGTTGACTGCAGCATGTTTTTTAAGTTTCTTCTCGTCTGCAGCTAGTGGCAATAGTTTTGGTAGGATCGCACCAAGTGTGCAGAAGCAAAGTGCAGTCCGCAGTATCCAAACCCACGTTCATCTCACAAGTTGGGTGTTGGAGAGAGTGTACTACGCAGTTCACTGAATTTGCCAGGGCCTGACAGTGGCACTGGGACAGGCGCCTGAACGTGGACAGTGCGTTTTCGGATCTCAAAGAGGAATTTCACATCGTGACACATCGTTTAATAAATAAAAAAGTGCCCTTTTACAACACTAACCCTCAAGTGATGTCATGGGTAACGGATTACCTATGTTTACGGCCGCAGTTTGTGGTTGTAAGTGGCGCTCGGCACCAAAAGTGTGCAAGTTGTCTCCGGTGTTCCGAGGGCTTCGTGTTAGGACCAGTTTTGTTCTTCTGTATATGAGTGACATTACTGGTGGAATAGAGTCTCAAATGCGGATAGCTTCGTTCTTTATAGAGTTGAAATCTGTGATCACGGCGTTGAAATGTTTGGGAAGACCTGAACAAAATCTTAGGGTGGCGCGTTAATTTGAACATGAATTTTAATTTTTCCAAAACAGTTTCCAATTTTTTCCAAAAATTTTTCCAAAACACTCCAGACACCGTTTTTCCAGGTGATACAGGTTTCCTTTTATTATCCCACTCGGCTTTTATGCACTCGCGTCACCTGACCGCAGATCCACTATCGCAGTCGCAGCAGCCGACGCCAGCTCACGTCACGCGTCAAGGATGGACGATCCCAGCCCTGTAACCTTCGCATTCGCTGGGCGCAATCAACCGTTCCATCTTTTTGCTAGAAAGAACTCTTGAAACATAAGTGTTACATAAGTGCCACGGTAGAAGCACGGCATCACGTAACAAATACATGAAGACAGACAAAGAGAGTATCTAGACACAGCCAGACGCGCAGCTAGACAAAGCTACTCCTTCTCACAAAGAAATATACAAAACAAGTGATACAAAGCAAGCAAAAAAGACCTAGAACAAAAACAGTCGAGAAGCAACTGACAATTTCACATGTTCTTCACGGGCAAACGCATACTAGAGAAGTGTTCGGGGTGTACGCGACAGCGCGCTAAATGTACAGTTAAAAGCGGGAGCACAGTTGTAAGTGAATACTTGCAAATAAGCCAACTGATTTTCATAGCTTTTTTCAGCACTTATTTCCAGTTTCCTTTCAGGTCTCGCTACCCGGATAACGCTGCCACGATGTATTTGGCAAATACATTGAGGACGTGCACTTTTAAGTTAAGAAGAATACTGCGTTGGAACAGGTATTTTAATTTCAACATTTGGCATTTACATCTCTCTTGACTTGAAGTGGCGTCGTCAGGTCGATTATGTTGCTGCTACAACGCATACAACCGTAGGACTTCTTCGTTTAAATGCGAGCACTTTTGCATTGCCTTGTCGGGATATTCGAAAGACTTATGTCAGGTCGATTCTGGAATACGCTTGCATGAATTCGGATCCGTCCTCTGCTCGAGATAAATGCATTTTGACGGTGCAAGGATTCTAGGCAAAAGCAAAGATCAAACTGCACGTGAGCTACTAGAAGCTCACCATATGAAGAAAAAGGGCGACTTTTGCGTAAGCGATACTTCTATTCATTTGTACAAAGCAGAATGTGATCTTTTCTCTGCCACACGATAAGATGTATCTGACGGATGACAATGTTTCTTTGTTATTCATAGCATGTTGTACTTTCCTGCGTGCGCATTCGCGGCGGAATCTTTATATTTCCCATTGCTGGCGAAATAAAATCAGTTGTGAGTGCAGCGTTTGTCCGTGTCGTAGGTGTTTTCTTCCTTCGGGCTCGTCTTTTTTATTCTGCAGTGATGTGGAAGGTAAATGCAAGTTGTAGAAGGTGGAGAGACTTCCCTCTTGTTTTACGTCTGGAACACACGGGCTCAATACAGTACATCGCACGAGAAAAGAGCACTCAACACCGAATTGCTCTCGGCAGCATGTCCTGTTATACGAGACGCTTGCGCGATTCGGTGACAAAACCAAAGTGTACCTCGTTGGCTTCAGAACAGTTTTTTATCGTGAGACTCAAAAATGATAGCTTCGAAATGACGTTGCATACTTTGTCATATTATTCTTAAAAGCACTTACCGGCCGCTGTGGTGGCTCAGTGGTTATGGAACTTGGCTGCTGACCCGAAAGACGCGGGTTCGATCCCAGCCGTGGCGGTCGGATATCGATGGAGGCGAAATTCTAGAGGCCCGTGTACTGTGGAAGATGGAGGCATGTTGTGTCGTTGAGGATGTTCCGATGATGGAGGCTGGACGCATCGTTGCGCCGAGTATTGAGATGGCTGCGATGGCGCCCTTCTCTCCTTCTCCATGGAACAAAAAATTTGCAGTGGAGACTAGCTCCGCCTTGAGTGTATGACGCCATAGCCTAATGGGTTAGTTCATAGATTCCAGGGAGTCTTCATACCGCTCCTGGACCAGTGGTGCAGCGGTGGAGCCCCTCAAGTTTCGGCACCTTGCCGAAACGCGCGGGACTCGAGTTCGTAGTTCGTCGGCACATCGTTTTGACAAACCCGATGCCGCGAACGCCAGCAAAGCTTCCGCGCCGAACGAACGGGCAGCAAGCCGCAAGCTTAATGGCGAACGCGCCTTGGATGTGCACAGCGTTGTTCGCCGCTCACTGTGTGAGTCCTGCGTCCCCGTACGGCCCCACTGCTCCCGAACGAGAGGCCCGGGAGTATCTGCCGTCGCACGCTATTTGTTGGTGAAGTGGCGCACATTGCGAGGAGGAGAAGGAGGGAGTGGTTTTAGTGGGTACCGCCTGATGGCGCTATGTGCGCGCCAAGCGATTAAGAAAAGTAGCGGAAACGTACTTTTCTTCCCGATAAATTGCGACTTCTGTAATTTTCATGCTCAAAATTACTAATACACACCGCAGTACATGTCTGCAAAGCACCCTTCTAAGACAACACCGTATTCACGAGACGCGCCTTCGTTCGTTCCAAACCATCGATCTGGCGTGGCAAAGTGGTTAGCGTGCTCGTCTTGCATTCCGCAGGCCCTGGTGCGATTCCCCGAATCGACGAATTTCCTACTCAGTTTTATTTATTAATGCTTCTTGGATTATTCTCTCACGGCCAACGCCACCGACGCCGACACCAGCTTTCCTGCGACCCGGGGCTTTTAAAAGCTATCGCGTTGAAACTGTAGGAAACTGCAAGTTTTTTGTGAAGGGACGCCGTTCATGCGAGGCTGGCGTTATTTTTCTGATTATTTGTATGGGAGCTGCAAGTTCCTGGCCATCTTCGCTAATCCGTTCGCTTTGGAGGGAAGTTCGGGACGCAGTAGCAAATGATGCGTTAATAATGCCTTCCATTAGTAAGCGTTTCCGGACACGTTGGGAGGGGAGCCCAGTAACGAAACGATCGCGCAACATCACATCCCGCGAAGGATAGCTAAAAATATTAACCAAATCTCTGAGAGCAGCTACATACTCAGTGACAGATTCGCCAGGTTGCTGACAGCGATTCTTACATCGATGGCTTTCTACGACCAAGTGACATTGAACTGCAAACTCTCTCTCCACTAGAATAACTTTAATATATACATCTCGTGTGGCATCACCAGTGGAAGGCTGTATTGTGGAATGTTGTGACGCAGTTGCCTGTCCCTGCGACGTAATTCGGATCAAGTAGTCTGCTGCCTTCATCTCCTAAGTTGTAAATCGGCAGTTATTTTTTGCTTTTAACTGGTGCCGATACTCAACCAGAAACACTCAAATAAAGTTCAAAAGTCTTAGATCATTGTGCCCATGGGACAGGTGGGAGACCAGGTCGTTGCAGAAACGGTTCGAGTGTACATGTACACGTAAGAGATGATGTGGACAATGGCATTTCTTCCAATAAGTTCCGAAAATTCCTGTTATTCGAACTCAAATATGGCAAAAATTTTCTGATTCTTCTTGCTTGAATTCATACTTCGTCGCTCTAGTCAGTACTGAACGCGGCAATAAATGACGCAAGAAATTTCTCAGTCCAATATGGCTGCTCGACCTCCCCGAGTACCAGTCCAATATGGAGGAGCCAAGCATCTCCCTTCTGCAACTGTCACTGACATTCAATATGGCTGCTCGGCCTCCACAAGCTTCAAGCCAGTTAACATTCAATACGGCTGCTCGGCCTCCTCGAGCTCCAAGCCACAATGGAGACAAAGCGTCTTCCTCCCGAATATAAGGTGCAGTAGAACTCTAAGACCAAGTAGGTTTAACAAGGCAATTAAGCAAATATTGATGCACGCTATTTTCCTTTTGCAATGAATGCAATAATTTCTCCCTCAGTGATGAGTAAAAACACTTTCCATCACTGCGTTGAGAAAAACTCCATCAGAAAGCCCTATTTGCAGTTTGCTTTTCTTGCTACCATATACGACGCATTTATGATACACGTAACTCTTGTTCAAAGTCATATACAAAAGTCTCGTCCAAACATTACCTGTCACTTGTCTCTAATGTCATCACCGAAAAAGGATCAAATTATACTGGATGAGAAAAAGCTCGCAGCTTCAGCATTCGCTGGGCACTCCTGTACTAGTGACTTCTTCAAGAGCGGCCTGGGCCACTATGAAAAGACAGCAAAAAGTTTAATCGGCACTGCAAAAAAAATTACGCTAACCACTAATGGCAAAACATGCCAGAAGCTTGTTTCAAACTGCAGAAAGAGCCGATTTCACTTTGAGAAATTGATTTTCCGAATTACGTTCAGGACTCAAAGTGCGTTTTATCTATCCCATCCTTGCGTCGCCAATGTAGTATCGACCGAGGCTGCCTTACGAAGAGGCCAGGCTCCACGCACAGTGGGACCCAAAGACGCAATTTATTGCACGCGCACACGTATTCATTAACAAAAAGCACGTGACACAAATAGCTGTTGGACAGGTACACATAAACGCAAACAAGCAAATAGCCAATCTATCAATACGAAACCAAAACAAATGGATACAACAGTATGTATGTTCTTCCGCACGACAACGGAATGCTGTCGACACACCTTTATAGCTTGTGAGATATTTAAACTGGTGCCGAATACTATATCCCGCATTGGCGTGTGACTCAGCTCTTCTGTGGGCCCACGCTCAGATCTGACCAAGCTTCCTGGAACGGAAAACATACCTTGTGCGCCGTGTCTAGATCCTACTTTTTCCAAGCGATGTGTCATTCCATGGACGTGGGCACGGCAGCATAATTTCTTCTTTCTTTTGGGTCAGGTCCGACCTTTTCTGCACGTTTCAACAACAAAAAAAAGTACGACGCTCGTGCGCTAGCAGCCCAACCTTGACAGCACAACCTTGACCTTGCATAACAAGAAATTTGCTTTTATTGACAGCTTTTCTTAAATGTTTGATTGACCATTGCCACATTTAATAAACCCCTTGGCTTGCACAACAGTCACAGTGAAAAGAAGTGTTTGACTGGTTTTAGGCGTTCTGTAACCCCTTGAGTTGCAGAACAGCGATGTTTCATGGAAGTTTTTTTCACGAATAGACCTCAATTGATAGTCCAGCGACTGGTTGTGTGTCCTCTCCTTTCTTGCGTGCCATCGTTGCACGCTGCTCCGTAGCAATGAATCCATACCAACTAGTTCCAATTAAAGGTGCACTGAAGAGGAGTCCGACCGCGTATTTATCGTGGGGAAAAACACAGCGCACTCCTAAGACAAGGACGAAGAAAGACAAGACGATACAGCGCTGACTTCAACTAATTATTTTATTGTAGAGCGACATATATATATATATATATATATATATATATATATATATATATATATATGTTTGTTCGAAAACTGAGCAGGAAGACATGGGTAACAGCTGCTTAGTTTGCACGTGACCGAAAGATATCATAATAAAATTAAAAAGACACATGAGGGCAATGGTAACCCTTAGAGACAACAAAAAATGAAAACTAAACGAGATAAAAAGACAAGTGGAGGGGCGATTGAAAGAATAACGCTCAAAAAGATGACGCGAACAGGCGGTACAAGATAAACAAAAAACACTACGAGATGACAACAAGCGCACAAAATACACTTAAAGGCCAAAATGACCACTAAATATAGGAAGAAATTTAAAAACGCTAAAAGAACCAAAAGGGCTAATAAAAGCGGAAGACAGAAAACAATCTTGTCCAAAAGGTAGAAAAGACTAAGGGACGTATTTCGGAATCCTACACATTAACGTTACTCTGTGCCTGGATCAAATCACGTTTCGTTAGCGCTATCGAGGGTGTGCTAATACAGTCTTTACCTAGCTTTGAAATGTGGGTGGCTTCTATAATTTCGCGTGTGGTTTGATGCGCATTTCTCGAGATGACAAAGCATTCATGAAGGAAAGGCTCACAGGAACCGGAGGGCTACTTTAAGCAGTGAACACCCAGGTTTTTTTTGACGGTGTTAGAAACATTATTTGAGTGCTAAATAAGGCGCTTATTGAGGCAACGTCCGGCAACGTCCCGCCCACTTTCCGAACATATGTGTATGTTGCTCCACAATAAAAATAATCAGTTGAAGACAGCGCTGTATCGTATTATCTTTCTTCGTTCGTGTCTTAGGAGTGCGCTGTGTTTTTCCCAAGATGAACTACCAACTAGCCCGCTCTTCCACCCTTGCTGATATTTTTACCCTCTGGAACACAATCTACACGTTGCGAGTGTTTTTGGAAACTTCGAATTATTGCCCCGTGCGGCCAATTTCCCTAATTTCAATCCGATTAAACGCCCCGGCTCCCGCCTTTTTTTTTGCATTCCCCGCAGACGGGGGGGCAGTAAACCGACCATTCAACCAGCCCCGTAGCGGCTTGCAGCTCTAGTTATCGGCGAAAGCAAAGAGTCAACGCGTATTTTTATTTTCATGAGCCTAATTTCAGCTATGTAGTCTCTGACTAGATATATTTATTCATGTAAACCTAAAAAAACAAAATAAAAGCGAAAGCAACGCCGCCATATGACTGTCTCAAAGCCACTCCATGCGTTGGTTGACACCTCCCACCGTATGCGGAAAATTCAGAAATTACGGCTGGAGCCGGACGTTAATCCGATTTAAATTATACAGGGTGTTTCACCTAAGACTTTCTGCAATTTTTAAAAATAAGCTATTTGAATTAGATGCGCGCTTTTTCTGGCATAGCATTGTCAGTGGTGTAGTACATCATAAGCAGCTAAGACGTGCTAACTAGCAGGGTTGTTAACCAATTTTTAATAGTTAACTTTTAAACTATTACAGTTAGGCTCCTTAATTATTGAGAGGCATTTAGCCCACCGCAAGTAATACCCTTATCCGTTTTTAGAATTGCGAGAACGCGATTATCTTCGGCGCTGTGGCCCAACAAATTTTGGCTATCTCGACGAGTTAGGCTTACTGGAGAGGTTGCTTTGCCTGCAAGCTTCTCAAACCGCATGTATTTTGGCGCGATGTAGGCGAAATTTGTTGGGCCACAGAGCCAAGGGTAACCGCGTTCTCGAAATTCTAAAAACGGATATGGGTATTACTTACGGTGGGCTACATGCCTCTCAATAATTAAGGAGTCCAACTGTAATAGTTTAAAAGTTAACTATTAAACATTGGTTAACAAGCCTGCTAGTTAGCACGTCTTAGCTGCATTATGATGTACTACACCACTGACAATGCTATGCCAGAAAAAGCGCGCATCTAATTCAAATAGCTTATTTTTAAAAATTGCAGAAAGTCTTAGGTGAAACACCCTGTATAAACCGGCCGCACAGGGAAATTCGAAATTTCTAAGAATGCTCGGAACGTGTAGATCGAGTTCCCGCGGCAAGTAGACGAGTTAAGGTCTCTCATCAGTACCGCTTTAACCGTTGTAGCACAGTTCCAATAAGGAAGAGAAGGCTATCAAGCAGGGAGACACGGTCTCGCCACTGCTGTTCACCACCTGTTTACAGGAGGTATTCGGAGTGCTCAATTGGGAGGAGTTGGGGATGAGAGTTAAAGGAGAATACCTTAGTAATCTGTTATTCTCTGATGTCTTTGCCTTGCTAAGTCACTCAGGAGATGAACTGCAAAGCATGATCAATGCGTTAGACAGGCAGAACAGAACGGAACGTCGTGAAATTATTATGGATAAAAGCAAAGTAATGTTCACCAGTACCAAGGGAACAGTGGTTCACAATTAGTAGCGAGGTGCTGGAGGTGGCAAGGGTATAAGACGACTTAGGGCAGGCAGTGGCCGCTGATCCGGATCATGAGATGGAAATGCCGAGAAGAACAAGGATGGAGTGGAGCGCATTTGACAGATAAGTGTACAATAGCTGTATCATACCGGTGGTCGTCTACGGAGGAGAAACGTGAGTATAATGAAAAGGGTTCAACTAAAACTTTCGACCATGCAGCTAGCTATTGAACAGAGAATGACTGGTGTAAGTTAAGCCAGAGAAAGATGACAAGATCAGAGAACTCACGCGAGTTAATAATATCCTAGTGGAAATCAAGAAGAAATGTGCGTGGGCAGGCGCGTAATGCGGAGGCAACGTAACCGATCTTCCGTAACAGCAACGGAAGGGATTCCAATGAAGTGTAGCAGGGGTGGCATAAAGTTAGGTGGGCGGATGAGACTAAGAACTCTGTCGCGATAGGATGGCGACAGGGCAGGGTTAAGAGGATAGATGTCGGAGAGACCTTTTACCTGCCGTGGCCGTTGTTAGGCTGATGATGAAGACAATGTACTCTGCGACACCTGCTCTTGTAAGGTGAGCAGTCGTCTTTATGACAATAATCCCAAGAGGCAATTTTGAAACAATTTTTATTGGCCCCTCTCCTTCGTATTCCTTTTCAGCAGGACAAATCTGTAGTAGCAACTGACGGGTGCTAGGGGGCCCACTTACCTACTGATCTACTGAGCTGCCAGATCGGGGATGACCTCCATAACCTGTTCTCCGCTCTCGAGCGAAGGTCAACTTGGGCGACCGAAAGCAGATCAGAGACCGTCACCGAGACCATGCACTGTGCGCAGTACAGCCTTCTGTTTTGTGTTTGTTCACAGGCAGTTCACTGCATACGGTGGAGCTCACTTAAATAGCAGCGATGCTTGGCGCGAGATGACCACTATAATATTTATTGTTTGTGTGAGTAAACTAAACGTATATTTTGCACCTCAACAATCTCAAGGGGTGTATCTACGCAAAAAAGTACAAATTTTACACCGTTGGTGATACCTTATGTCGACACCCTTTTCAGAAAAATCGTGGGTGTTTTAAGGGTTTGAGATGAAATTCTGCCCTTAAGGGTTCAAAATGGCTTGCAGTGTACCTCTTGTAGAAAATCCTTCTTGTTCATTCTATGATCCCTTGCCATCAAGCAGAAAACCTATCTCCTCAATGTAGTAACTGAATGTCAACCTTTTTAACACACGCGATTCGTAGACTCACGACTTCCCTGTATGCAGCACGATGGCTATGATACTTGTTGGGCACAAGAAAAAAGGCTGTGCATGGAAAATTAAAAGTGAGCCTGTCGCCTACACATAGAGAGCCGGCGTAGCATGCTGTTTTGGACTCTTCTAGTACTTTGGATTGATTGATTGTAAAACATTTTATTCGCCGGGAAGAGCTTGGCAAGAGGTCGCTTTAAGTGGTCGAGAGTACATAGCCCTCGACGACTTTGTCAGCCCACTCCACCGCCAAAACTTGCGTTCTGGGGTCAGAGCTAGCCAGCACGGTCTCCCACCGCTCGAGAGAAGGAGCTGTAACTAGATCACCCGGAGGTGGCTCTATTTTGCAGTCCCGCAGGATGTGATCGTAGGTAGCACGTTGGCCACAGTGTTTGCAGTTTGGGTTGTAAAGATCTGGATAAATGTGCGCGAGGAGTGATGGGGTGCGTATCGATCTCGTCTGTAGACGACGCCACGTAACCTCTTGTTCTTTAGTAAGTCTTTTGTCTGGAGGGGGGAAAATTCTCCTCTCTAATTTAAAACGATTGGTGAGATCATGATATGTGATCATGGAGTCCTTCGTGAAATTCAGGGAGCCAGACTCATCCACTGCCCGGTCGACGAAACCTCGGGCTTTATTGTGGGCTGCCTCGTTCCCCGGATTCCCCGAATGGACTGGGACCCATATCAATTCGGAATAATTTGGTGAGAATTTGGTTGCGTTAAGGATTCTAAGGGAGGTGTTTGTAATTCGCCCTTTAGCGAAATTATTGATACCCATTTTGGAATCGCCGAGGATGATGCTCCCTTGGGTATGTGCTAGGGCGAGGGCTATAGCCGCCTCTTCTGCCGTTTCAGAGGATTTCGTTTTGATTGTCGCCGAGACGATGTGGTCACCATTCTCGTTCACAACCACAATTGCAAAGGCATTGGTATTTTTGTATTCTGCCGCATCTACATAAAGTGTTGCAGCGCACTGTCTGTATTTCTTATGAAAGGCTTTGGCTCGTGCTTGTCTTCTACCCTCATGGTGTAAGGGGTGCATGTTTTTGGGGAGTGGTTTGATTAGTAGGGCCGTCCTATAGTCGCGGGGTAAGTCTACTTTAGCATCGTTATTCGTAGGTTGAAAGTTAATTCCGAGCCTGGTAAGAATACTCCTGCCAGTTCTGGAATTGGCTAATCGCGCTGTTTGAGCCATTAAATGGGCTTCTTTCAGTTCATTGTAGGTGTTATGTATTCCTAACCTCATAAGCCTTTCGGTTGAGGCATTTAGTGGGAGTCCTAACGCAGCCTTATAGGCCTGCCGTATCATGCTATCCAATTTGTCCTTTTCTGCTTTCGAAAATTTGAGATAAGGGGTGGCATAGAGTATCCTGCTTAGCGCAAAGGCCTGCACTAGGCGGCATAAATCTCTTTCCCTCACCCCTTGTCTGCGGTTAGCTATGCGGCGGATTAATCGCGCCGTCGCTTTTACCTTGCGTTTTAGCTTAGTGAGTGTGTCAGTATTCTTTCCATTTGTTTGTAAATACAACCCCAGTATTCTCATGGTCTGTACCTCTTTGACAGATCGTCCATTAACATAGACGTTTATTTGCGGGGGGGATGTCGTGGTACGCCTACCTCTTTGTTTACGACGGATCACGAAGAGTTCAGATTTTTGCTCAGAACAAGTGAGGCCGGATTCCCATGCGCATGCCTCAATGATGTCCACTGCTGCTTGGAGTGTGTCTTCTATGTAGCCTTCGCATCCTTTGGTTACCCAAAGTGTGATGTCATCTGCATAGAACGTGTGATGTAGGTCTGGTATTTGTGCCAGTTTGGGGGGAATTTTGATGAGGGAGAGGTTAAAAAGGAAAGGGGACAGGACGGAGCCCTGTGGCGTTCCTTTACTTCCTAGTGTGATTGGGGCAGACTCTATTGTTCCGACCGTTATCACTGCTGTTCTGTTAGTGAGGAAGGATCGGATGTAGTTGTACGTCCTTTCTCCGGGGTTGATTTCTGACAAGCTTGTCAAAATGGCTTTGTGGGTGACGTTGTCGAAAGCTTTAACAAGGTCTAAACCCAATATTGCTTTCGTTCCTGTTCCCTCGTCAGCTTCAATTATGTCCTTGTTAAGCTGCAAGAGTATGTCCTTGGTAGATAGTTGGGCCCTGAATCCTAACATTGTTTCAGGTAGGAGGTTCATGTCCTCCGCATAGTTTTGGAGCCTATTGAGGATGACATGCTCCATGAGTTTGCCTAGGCATGATGTTAATGAAATTGGGCGTAGATTCTCAGTGCTGAGTTTCTTACCCGCTTTAGGAATAAAAGTGATTTTCGCGTGTTTCCACTCTGGTGGTATGTTGCCTGCATGCCAGTATTTGTTCATAAGGTCTGTAACCGCCGCGATCGACGTTGCGTCTAAGTTCCTGAGAGTCTTATTTGTTACTTTGTCTGGTCCTGCCGCAGATGTTGTCCGCAGTTTTCCAATTGCGTACCAGACCTCTGCGTCTGTGATGTCCGCGTCTAAATTTGGATTAGGAGTCCCCCAGTAGGGTGGTTGTGTGGTACCATCATCCGTGTTTAGATAACGTTCTGCTAGCTCTTTGATTAGGTCTTCAGTTGTGCCCTCATATTTATGCATGAGTCTGTATAGTTGACTTTGTTGCACGGGACGTGTTTGTTCTGGGTCGAGCAGGTGTCTTAGAAGATGCCATGTCTTCTTATTTCCGAGCTGTCCATTGACGCTTTCACATATTTGGTTCCATTGTTGTGTTTGGAGAGTAAGTGTGTGTTCCTCCATTCGCCTCTCGATTTCAGCGATCTTTTTGCGTAGTCGCTTGTTGTGTTTTTGCTTCTTCCAGCGTTTTTGGAGGCCTTTTTGTGCCTGCCACAGGTGTAACAGCTTTGAGTCTGCAATCTGCTCCTCCTTCTCAACTGGCACCACAACGCTAGTGGAGCTGACATCCTCATTCAGGGAGATAACCCAGTCGCTAAGGTTAGAGATCTCCTTTGGAGCTGTTTTGTCGCGAAGTTGCCTGAACTTGTCCCAATCCGTGGTTCGTATTTCTTTTGCTTTGTTTTTAAGTTTTGTCGTGGGGAAGGTGATGCTAAGGTTGAAGTGATCACTACCAAGGTTTTGCCCGGTGTTGACCCACTTTGCGTCCTTGACGTTTTTAGAGAGGGATAAGTCTGGAGATGTGTCTACACATACACTGTTACCCATGCGTGTGTGGTCGCTCGGGTTGTTTAGCGTTGTGAGCCCTAGTGACTGTATGATTTGCCAGAGCAGGTTCCCTTTCGGAGTTGCTTTGGTATATCCCCATGCTGGGTGTTGAGCGTTGAAGTCTCCCACAATTATTAGTTGAGCCCCAGCAGCCAGCTTTACTGTGTTTATCAACAAGTGTGGGAGTCCATTGCCTTTGTTTCTGGGCGGGTTGTATACATTAAGGATGAAGAGATTTGAGTCTCCTTTTTGCCTTGGTACTATTTCAAGTAGGGTGTAATCTTCTTCCGAACCATTTATAAAATGTTGAATTGCGGTGATATTTCTATGCACCAGAGTGGCTGTGAAGGAGCCGGCTGCGTTACTAGTATCATAATGAGGTGGCAGATATGCTTTATAGCCTGGCAGTGTAGCCCTGTCGCTAGCTTCTTGCAATGCAATCACGTCTGGGGTTGGAACAGACGGTGCTTGTTGGATGTGGAGCTGCAAGTGGGCCCGCTTACGGCGGAAGCCTCTGCAGTTCCATTGCCAAATTTAAAATTTTTGGCGTGGTGCCATGTTGGGTTATAGATGTTTGAGGCGTCGTGGACAGATCCAAGATGGGGGGTAGGCGGGCCTCGATAGTTGTAAGCCTATCCATTATTTGCTGCATGCAGGTGGCTATTTGGGATACCTGTCCCTCTAGTGTTGCAAAGCGAATATCTATCTCTGCAAATTTGGTAGTAACGAGGCCTTGGAAGGTTGCTTGTTCTGTTGATATAGCGCTAGTTCTCTCTGACAGAGTATTGATGTATTGATGTATTGAGTATTGAGCACTTTGGACTTTTCCAGCGCATTGGCGTTTTCCACTGCGCGCCAAATGTATTATATGGATTTCAAGGTCAGAGAGGAATTTTGTGGTGAAGAAACCGGATATGACAGAAAAAAATTTCGAAAATAAAAAGGCAATTACAAGATATTGCCCTAAGGCGTAAATAAAAAAAATATATCATGGAAGTATTAGCAAAAATTTTCAGTGCATTTGGATGACAATCGCCCAGCCTAACTTTTTCTTTTTCTTCTGCTCACGTTGTATATGGATAAGATCATAACTCGCAAAACCACGTATGCTTGCTATTAGTGTAAGAAATATTGAGCAGCTTCTTTTCGATATGAACCAAATCCACCTAAAGAGGCAACGTGAATAACACGCAAATTTCTTATTCGCATAAAACTAAGTGTTATCTAAGCTGTTGCTTATAATATGCTTTGTTCTTATGGAAAGTAATGACTTGTACAAGACCATGCACTAAGAACTTGGGTTTGTCTTCGGAAATTAAAGTATATAAATTTCCTGGCATTACAAATAATCCTGACGTAGTTTCAGCTTCTGGTTTTCGGCAATTACAGAAAGGAAACTACGCGTATCTATCTCCTATCATTCCAGCGAAACGTGCTGACAGGCTGCCTCATGTATGATACTCACAGTGAATACAGAACGACGGTATACCTGCTCCTATACTGAACAGAGAGTGCCTTCTTTCTTAGGCAGATCAAATAATCCTAAACGTTTCTGGTGCGAACATGCATTCCTAGCCGCGCGCTTTATCCAGAAGAAGAAGAAGAAGACGAAGAAGCCCTAATCGGTGTTCTCAACCACGCTCTTCTTGTCGCACCGCACAGTCCATGCCAGCAGTCTCAGCGGCTTTATATTTTCTCCACGTAAAGCCGTCGAGGAGCGCATGGGCAACATCCACCGCAAGACTGGCGAGTTGCCGGACGAGCTCACAGGGTAGACGGAAAGCGAGGTGCAGCTCGTCCAACAGACGTGGCGCAAATTCAGTAGGGAGAACCCCGAGTACGGCGCCCTCCTTTTCCTCTCCATGTTCCTCAAGCACCCCGAGTACATTCAACTGTTCAAGCCCTTCCGCGGCAAGACAGTGGAGGCGCTCAAGGAAGACCCAACGTTCAGGGCGCACGGGTGCTCCATCGGATACCACATCACCTCCATGGTGGAGAGCTTGTGCGACCCGGCCACCTTCGAGATACTGGTGCGGCGCAACGCGGCCGAACACCTGCGTCGTAAGGGGGTCAAGCCGCTCCACTTCGAGGTGATGGGCCAGTGTCTGGTCGATACGCTGCAGTCCACAGATGAACGGCACATGACGCCAGCTGCTGTCGAGGCCTGGGAAAAGTTCCTCACGGTGAGTAATACATTCGGCTCCAGTTACTGTGCGAGTCTGGGCATCCGACACTACTATGTGGAGTTGGACACTTTTGAAGCGACCACGCGTAGCATAGAGTAGAAAAGCAACACATTAGAACTTGAAGTTCCGGCCAGCAAAACAATGCCAGAAAGGAGCCGTGCAGTTGGGAGATGGTGTTATTGAAGCCACTGAAACTAAACTTGAAAGATGAAGTAATTTGTTGCTTTGGTTATTTAATACTAAATGGTTCATAAGGGCAGAATATATGGCGTCGATAGGTCTACGGAACACCTTTAAACTGCAACTATAGAGGGTGAAGAGAAACATTTTATCGCGCAGTAGAGCGCAAAGACAACTGTGTTCCTCGTGCCGCTCTATCATGGCGCAGATTCCGAATATTTCTCGAGGACTTGAAGCCGTTTCTACTTCCAAAAACTTGTTCAACATAGTTCGCCCAAATGCTTTTGCGAAAAATGCGTGAGAAGGACGAGCATGCGTTCAGACCTTTATAAAATCGCCTGATGTTTCGTAGTGCATGGAGTCAATTTTCCCTCTGAAGGAGAACCCTGCGAGATTTCGACTAGCTACGAATAACAAACGAAACGGCCGGTGTGGCCCTTCACACCACACCTTTCACACTACGCCGTTGTGCCCCCTTCACACCACTTCGTACCACATTTTATTGCGCGCCACTTTTTCGTTAGTGAATTTTGCTGGTCTTGCCTTTCCAACCCATGCCACTAACTCGTCGCACTGCATATAAGTATTTTTTCTGATACTTAAAAAAGGCAATAAAATCGCTGACATGTTACTGGCTGATACTTGGGAACGGCAACCCCGAAAGACTTTCTTTCGTGATCAGGAGCTATTGCTAACAATGTATGCGATCAGAACAGTTACATTGTACAGTTTACGAGATCGTTTGCTCATTGTCGCTCGGTAAGTAGCGATTTCAGTGGTTTAAGCAAAACATTAAAAATAAAACACGGTGATTGCACTGAAAGCCACTTGCGGTTTTTAACAAAGTACTTGCGGCCCATTGCTGCAGTTTAGCGACCACAACCATGCCGCTGGGGAAGCACTGGCCGCATTTGTTTTTCGGTCCCGGACTACTTGCTGGCAGGTCTCGGCTTCCGCTCGGACAGGAAAAGCGTCATGGTCACATGACCTACTTGCCATAGGCTGCTTTCGAACTCGGCGCCAGAGCCGGGCTCCCCCTCGGTTACCGTACAAGGACGCTGTCATCTGCTAGCAGATGATGCAAGCCACGGGCACCACGACGCCGAAGCAACGCCGAGCGCTCGATCATGGTACTGAGTCGATTTAAAGACTGTACGGTCAGCTTAGCGTAGGTGCATTACACAACTCAGCTTCGGAGGTATGCTCGCCGCTACTGCTTGCGGCGAAGTTCGCACAAAGTAGC
Source organism: Amblyomma mixtum (assembly GCF_055824585.1). Classification (NCBI taxonomy): domain Eukaryota; kingdom Metazoa; phylum Arthropoda; class Arachnida; order Ixodida; family Ixodidae; genus Amblyomma; species Amblyomma mixtum. The sequence goes on along the minus strand of NC_143021.1, from coordinate 136,219,447 downwards.
CCAACTCGTTGCGGATAGGCAGATAGACGAAAGCCTTCGCAAAAATGTTGACAACAAGCTCTATAGCTGCTCCAGTATACGAGTGGTTCACCTGCGATGCTTTCAGGTAAGCGTACAGACAGCATGTCGCAAGACAAGCGAACGAGAACCTCTTGACGACACGAGCAAACAATACGCGCTCGCAGCTCCGAACGCGCGTCCGTGTGCGGTGGAATTCAAGAAAATAAACGAAGATGCAAGAACAAAAAGTCTTGCGATGGCTCAGAGATCGGCTACGGAGCTCATGTGAAGGTTTAACGCATGATGTCGACCTCCAGGAACACGAAAAGTACTCGAAATGCACACGGAGTCTAACTCAATATGGCTGCCAGCGCGGCGCGCAGCTATCGTCTGCTGCCTTCTCAGCAGCCCCAAGCAGCCCGCGGACTGCCATAGGCTAAAAACGAACGCGTTGCTATGGCGATGCAGGCAGGTGGGCGGAGCTTTCGGGCTGCCCGAGAAAAACAAATACCGGACTCGAGTCCGCAAGTAGTCCCGGACAGTCCGGGACTGAAAAACAAATGCAGCCACTGGCTTAAAACCGCACCACCGTGGACCGCACACAGGTTGCTTAAAGTGCCATGGCGATGCTGCTGATGGCAGCGCAAGGAACAGTTCATGCCATGCGAACGGCTTTTGGGACGTAAACGAGCCGTGCGATATCTGTATGGTTGGTATCGCAACGAGATAGTTCATCTATGCTTTCTTTCTTCGGGCGAAGTTTGCTCACTTCATCGACACTGCCGCTGCGATCAGCGGCTCGGTTCGGATGACGCGGCTGGTACTTTATCTGGTCGCTTGCGGCAAGCGCGCAGCCCGCACATTGTCCTCACCTATATATTGTTACAGGTTCTATTTACAAATACTATTTACAAGACAGGTCGAGCAGAGCTTAGTGCGCCGGCGGCAGGACACTGGACTTCCTCGTTTTCTTCCAGCTTGCGCACATCTTCTTTGTTCCTCAGGGCCCATGCGTAGCACGTGACATTTCCCCGTTCGCAGACGAAGCCCTCTGGGCCAGTCAATCAGTCTGGGTCCCGAGAGTGGAAGGGCTTTAGCCGTGCGACATGCACGACTTGGGTTTTCCTTGAGCGGCGTCCTTGCGTTGATTGGGGAGAGATGACATAGTTGAGGTCATTGAAGCGAGCAACAACGATGAGCGGGCCTTTGTAGTGGGACAGCAGCTTTTGTGATAAACCACGCTTGCGTAGAGGCGTCCACAACCATACAACGTCACCGGGCAGGTAGCAGACATCCTTGCGCCGGTGGTCATAACGCTGCTTAGAGCGATCCTGCGACGACAAGGTGCGTATACGGGCAATCCGACGGGCTTCTTCAGCGCGACATAGAGTGTGGCAATAGAAGGCTCGGTGTCGAGAGAGAAAGGTAAGATGGTGTCGAGGGAGCTTCGAGGCGGACGGGCATCAAGACGGAAGAATGGGCTGTAACCAGTTATTTCATGCCCCGACATGTTATAGGCGTATGTAATGAATGGATGCACGTCGTCCCAGTTCTTATGGCGGGAATGGACATACATGGCAAGCATGTTCGTAAGTGTCCGATTAGTGCGTTCAACCAGTCCATTCGTCTGGGGGTGGTACGGCGTCGAGTGGCGAAAATGGCATGAACAAAGACGCAGAAGCTCTTCCACAACGTCTGCCGTAAACTGGCGACCGCGGGCACTGATAATAACTCGAGGAGGTCCATGCCGGAGGATGACAGCATGAAGAAGAAAGAGCGAGACTTCTGCAGCGGTGGCACAAGGAAGGGCGGCGGTTTCACAGTAACGGGTGAGGTGATCAACGCACACGATGACCCAGCGGTTACCGTTGGACGAGCGGGGAAACGGGCCGAGCAGATGGAGACCAACTTGTTCATATGGTGTGCTTGGAGGTGGCACAGGATGCAGGCGTCCAGGCGAAGAAGTTGTGGGAAGCTTGAACCGCTGAAACCGCACGCAGGTGGCCACGTAGCGCTGAACCATGTGACGCATTTTTGGCCAGTAAAGACGCTCTTTGATGCGGTTAAGGGTCCTGGCAAACCCCAAGTGCCCAGCCGTGACGTCATCATGCATTGCGTGCAGAACAGAGGAGTACAGAGAAGCTGGAACGACGATGAGAAAGCGCGCACCTCCAGGCGAGTAATTCGTTCTACAGAGTAAACCGTTGCGAATGCAGAAAGGGCTTGCGGATGTCGGGTCACGGGCTTCGGCAAAAAACGGCGCCAAGTGCTGATCCTTGCTTTGTTCCGTCTGGAAAGTACCAAGATCTGGAAACTCTTGGGAAATGGCAACGAGATAGTCGTCGAAGTTTTCATCTTCGAAAGTAGTAACCGTGAGCAGCAGCCGTGAGAGGCAATCGGCGTCGGTGTGTTGGCGGCCACTTTTGTAAGACACTTTAAAGTTAAACCCTTGGAGGCGTAACGCCCAGCGGGCCAACCGACCGCAGGGGTCGCGTAGATTCACAAGCCAGCACAGCGAATGATGGTCTGTGACGACTGTAAAAGCACGTCCTTAAAGGTACGAACGAAACCGTTGTACGCCGAAAACAACGGCGAGACACTCTTGCTCTGTTACAGTGTAATTGCGTTCCGACTTGCTGAGGGTGCGACTTGCATAAGCGACAACGTGTTGATTGCCCTCATGGCGTTGGATAAGCACAGCACCCACGCCGATGCCGCTGGCGTCAGTGTGGAGTTCAGTGGGTGCTGTCGTGCAGAAATGACGCAATATTGGCCGCGAGGTGAGGAGAAACTTGAGCTGCCGAAACGCGGAGTCGCATTCGGGAGTCCAGTGGAAAGGAGCGTCTTTCTGCAGGAGACTTGTAAGCGGGTAGGCTAAATCAGAAAACTTGGGAACGAAACGCCGAAAATATGAGCAAAGTCCTAGAAAACTCCTGAGCTCTTTCACTGATTTGGGCTCTTTGACACTGCTTACAGCTTCAACCTTCTGCGGGTCGGGCCTGACGCCATCCTTGTCAACGAGATGACCAAGCACAAAAAATTTGGCGTTCACCGAAGCGACACTTCTTGGAGCTCAGCACGAGGCCCGCTCTCTCTATGCAGTCTAGGACAATGGCTAAGCGGCTGTTATGTTCGCGAAGGTCCTTCGAAAAATAACAACATCGTCCAGATAACACATGCAAACTTGCCACTTCAGGCCACGTAAAAGCGTATCCATAAATCATTCAAAAGTGGCAGGAGCGTTGCAAAGGCCGAATGGCATAACATTAAATTCATAAACCCCGTCAGGTGTCACGAATGCCGTCTTATCTTTGTCTTGCGGACGCATCGGGATCTGCCAGTATCCGGACCGTAGATCCACCGAGGAAAAGTAGGAGGCTGAGTGGAGGCAGTCAATGGCATCATCAACGCGTGGAACTGGATAAACATCCTTCTTTGGGACAGTGTTAAGCCGGCGGTAGTCGACACAAAATCACCAAGTGCCATCTTTCTTTTTGACGAGGATCACTGGAGCAGCCCACGGGCTTGAAGATTCCTGAATGATGCCGCGGTGCAACATGTCACGGACTTGTTCATCGATTATCTGACGTTCGGAAGGCGAGACGCGGTATGGCTTCTGTCGAATCGGTTGTGCAGATCCAGTATTGATCATGTGATGGGTACGAGAAGCTGGAATCGGCAGTGGTTGGTCGCGACCGAAGTCAAACACGTCCGCATGCTTCATAAGAACGGCCACTAGTACCTGGCGGTCGGTAGTGGGTAGGGATTTGTTGACCAAGCCTAGGAATTGAGAGTCGCTCAGATCGCGGCGTCTAGTTGGACGAGACACGTTGTCAGTGATCGCGGCAACTGGTACAGAAAAACGTTCTTCAAAGCCAGCAAGTTTTAAACCACATGGCAATACTGCAAGTTCGTTGGAATGTTTGACAGTCCAAAGAGTGGCATGGCCCTTTGTCACACGTACGACGCTGCGGGGTACTAGTACACTTTTCTTTGCGCAGTTAAGGGAACAAGGTTCCACCACAGCATCGAAGGCATCAGAAATAGTGCTCGAGGACACAACGGGAACGAATATGGCAGACATAGCTGGAACGACGGTATCTTCAGAGACAGAAAACACTGGGGCAACCCCTGGCGAGTCTTCTATGAGAGCTGACCGAAGGCCAGGACTTAATCATATGCCACCACTGCGGAAGTCGAGCGTAGCGCCGCACTGGTGCAAAAAGTCAATACCAAGGATGATGTCATGCGTAGAACGAGGGAGCACCGTGAATTCAGTTCGGAACATTTGGCCAGCGATCACTACATTCACAAAACAAATACCAATCGGAACCAATGATTCTCCCCCTACACCCCGGAATATAACTGCACGATCCCAAGCGAACATTATTTTACGACCCAGACGGTTCTTGAAAGTTGAACTCATCACTGACACCGTGGCACCAGTGTCCACTAAGGCCATGACGCAAATACCGTCCACTAACACTTCATGGCGGTTCCTTAACATAACAATGGGCAGAGGAATTGGCACTATCGATGATCCGGCGAGCGCACCTCCATCGGCCGCACACGCTAGTTTCCCGGTGACAGTGGGGAACGACGTTGGGGAGAAGGCGAGCGGCGAGAGCGGTGCGGAGGTGGAGTCAGACTTCGGTCAGAGGCAGGGGAATCGTTCCGTGGTGGCGCGTAACTGGATGGGCGCTGAGGCGATGTGAAGACACGGTCATGAACAGGCGCATTGAAACTCGGGAGAGGGTACGACCATTGGCGCTGGGAGCGGGAAAACTGGCCCCGGCGACGGCAGAATCTAGATATGTGACCGATCAGACCACAGCGGTAACAAAGTGGTGGGTCGCGGGGGCACTCGGGATAACACTCCTCGCAGCCAGTGTCGATGCGGCCATCGTACTCCGGCCGCCGCAGGTGGCGTTGCGGACGAGCTGGCGCACTGGGGCCGGGGCGGGTGGTCCGGGGAGCGTCGCTGTAATCAATGCGAGTAGCACTGGCAGGGGCCTTACTGGACAAACTCCAAGGGGAGGAGCGGTAGGCGGGAGCCGCCTGCAGAGAGCAGCTCTCATACGGGACTTCACTGCGGCGCCCAAGATCTTGATGCCGGGAGAGTTCGTCACGCACTATTTGACGAATGACGTCCGGGAGAGTCGCAGCATTCACAGGCTCGTGGAAATCCACGCTGGCGACGGTGGTGACGTTAGGCAGGCGGCCGAACTTGGGAGTAATTCGACGCAGCTTTATAGCTTCAATGGTGCGGCAGTGCTTGAGGATATCCGTGGGCGAGTCTAAATTTTCTTTACTGATAAGAAAGCTGTAGACGTCCTCTGCGATGCCTTTAAGGAGATGGCCAACGCGATCTTCGTCGGACATACTGGGATTGACGACTTTGCACAGCTTCAAGACCTCTTCTATGTAAGTCGTGCAGGTCTCTACAGGCACTTGCGCTCTCTGAAGCAAAGACTGCTCAGCGCATTTTCGTTTGGCAACGGTATCTCCGAAGCAGCTGCGGAGCTCTTCCATGAAGCGGTCCCAACTCGTTATCGATGCCTCATGGTTTTCGAACCTAGTTAGCGCGGTACCATCGAGAAAGAAAACGACATTGGCCAGCTGAAGAGTGGCATTCCAGCCGTTGTATTTGCTAACCCGCTTGCAATTGGTGAGCCAATCATCCACGTCTTCGCCAGCCTTCCCGGAAAACGTCCGCGGCTCACGGTAGTGCTGCAAGCGGGCGTCGCTGCGCCGGTCGGACGTGCGTCGGCTTCCTTGGGTATTTGCACGGGCAACGGTGGCAATCCGGCGATTCTTCGGCTTCAGCGGTTTCGAGAGGGGTCCGTGGTGATCGGTACCCAGCACCTCCAATACTATTTACAAATACTATTTACAAGACAGGTCGAGCAGAGCTTGGTGCGCCGGCGGCAGGACACTGGACTTCCTCGTTTTCTTCCAGCTTGCGCACATCTTCTTTGTTCCTCAGGGCCCATGCGTAGCACGTGACAATATCTTACACCGTCGCCCAGGATAATAATCGCAGTATCTTACCCTCCATGTCACCGATCTTGTAAGCTGTGGCTTTCTACCAATAATGGCATATATGACACATACACAGCAAAAATGCATACAGAACTTGCACCCAAGCAACAAGCTTCACCAAGGTAGCCCTAGCGGACCTGGAAAACCTTGAGCCTATGTACACGCATTGTGCATGACAAGAGCGCGAACTCTGCAGCCCAGTTGTATAACATTCAACTCGGCGCCTTGCAAGGTCCGCAAGGTTACCTGGTTCCGGTGGATAACAACCACTTACACACTAAACACGAATCTACCGGATGTATGCCCAGATGTGGATGAACTCGCTTGCCCTCTAGAGAATTCCATTTTGAAAATCCACCCTAATCCTTTAATGGGGTGTAATTTTTGCCCGCCAAGGATGTTTTGCCTGGCTCAGTGGAAATATTTATTAGTTCCTTCAGAAAATTGGTACGAGGCGCTGCAGCATTTTTTTTTTCGTGCAGACAAGAAGGATTTCAAGGTAGCCTCAAGGAATTAATTCACAACCGTTTAGGTACTTTTCTGAGGATTGTCGAAATTTTTTTACTTACTAAGGAACATACATAATTGGGACTTTTCGTCTCGTTGGAGGTTTTCTTGACCCTGCTTCAGTCTGGAAGCCTCGTCATCATCGGCCTGACTAGGCCTACTTCAGCGCAAAGGTCTCTCCAATGTCTCTCGAATTAGCACTGTTCTTTGCCTGCAGCGGCCAACGTACTCCTAAACTTTTTAATCTCATCTGCCCCCCCCCCCCCCCCTAAATTCCTGCCGCCCTTTGCTACGCTTGCCTTCTCTTGGAATCTCTTCAGTTACCCTTAAGGAACAGCCGTTATTCGCAACCTCGCATCAGATGCACTCTCCAGGCCCAAGACCTGAAGTGATACTAAGCAATATTGCAGTGCACATGATGCATTGCACACTACGGTCCACTATTAAGGGGAAGATCCTGCAGCGTGGCCGCCACGCTCCGCGAAGCCCACCGCCAATAATTGGCGACGCTAGGCGCATGCACCGCGAGGGCGGACGATGGAGTCAGCCTCGCGTCTTTTGCTACGGCGGTCTCCTGGCGCTTGGCTAGCGCAGGTAGAATACCTGTAATGTGAATTGGGTACTAAAAATCTGTCTGAATTGCCGACATTTCGCCGAATCATAAAAGTGCCCGACATCTAGAGCACCGCGAGGGCCCTACGTTGTTCTGCTTCCTCCTCCCCCTTCTGCCTCTCACTTTATTCTCTCATGAATCAATAGAATTGTTGACCTACCTACCTAAAAATAAAAAGCGCATTTTTCTAGGAGCGGCATAAAAAGGAATATTTTTGAAATATATAGTTATTTATTTTTGACTCCTTCGAAGCAATTTTTCCACAATACAAAAAAAAGGTATGGGAGAGACATCACGTAAAGGCAAGAATCAAAATGATTCATTTATATCTCTTAATCTGCGTGCATGGAAGCCATTGTATTGGCGTTGTTAAGAGGTGTGTGCGTCTTTCATGAAGTACTAACGTGACACGTGATGCCTGGCTGTTACAAGCGTATCATAACTTCTCATGCTGAGCGAGTGTGAAGTCGCATAATATTGTGACCAACCAGGAAGTGACCGAACTAAACTGGAAGTGTGACCGGAAGTGACGTCACACAACCGGATTAATTCTGGCAACGCCTCTACGTGGTTCGTTCTGCTATCGCGTTAAAATTAACGGACGCCGGACAATGTTCAGGCTTTCTTTCGATGCCACAGGGCACTCGCCGAACGGTCGTCGCAACAGTTCCAGTTCCATAACGTCTAAACTGGTTCGACAGCGTAGCTTCACTGCGCCACTCATGGTTTGTTGGCGTCACTTCCGGCTTGGCGGCGACACTTCCTGTGGCTACTCATGGCTCAAAGGCTAACTTCTGGGCGTATTTTGCTGTTTAGTAACGTCACTTCCGGCTTGGTGGCGTCACCTGTAGGTGATGTCAGCTATGTTATGAGTCATGACATCACACGCTTGTCGCGATCACATATCATGTGTCATGATTAGCATACTTCATAAGGCTCATGTACGCAGGCGTCGTTATACACGGCAACGGCAGCCATACAAGAAAACCACCAGCAAATATAAACGCGATGCCTCATACCAAGACGACGATCATGTCAGGACATGATCATCGACGACCAATGATTCACGTGGCATGTGAATGTGATCACACATGCTTTGATTTCTATAAAAACACATCCAGCATGGACCGAGTGTGACAGCGATACAAAAACGATCAAAGCCCGTGGAAAATGCCCACACAGGCTCCTTATGCTTTTGCTGAGTAATCGCCCGCTGGTTTCCATTGGTGTAGAACAGAAAGTGTACAGAACCAGAAGAGACGTCTCCCATGCATTGCAATAATGAAAAGGCACTGATAAGATTTTAGTACATGTTAAAGATTCTCTAACGCTTGAACAGCAACACGCCGTTTTTTGCGGGTGGTTAAAGAAAATAAATCATCCGGTAATTCGTTAAAGGTAGCTGGCACGTAATATTTTCTAGTTGCTTTGCCGTAGTGAGTGCGCACTCTCGGTTTATGGTAGCGAGGAATATGTCTCAACGGTACCGGTTTCGTATTTATGTGTCTGTATGCGCTATTCCAAAAATATTTCAGTACCACAATTTGTTTAAAAAGATTGTCAAAAGAAGGCAAACCGGCTGCGGTAAAGACACTGTTGGGCAGATTTTCCTGCGGCAAGTAGAGAACGCTTGTAGCAATGCTTTTCAAAATCCTATAAACAGGACAATTCCATGTGAAAGAGCAGTTAAAGAAACAACACATCAAGACACTATACCCCAGAGCCTGGGCGACTAATTTCTAACAGAAAATGGCATCATAGTTCGCAAATTAAACAACAAGCATGCAACACTTCTGAGTTTCTTACAAATGTGAGTCATCTGAGTATTCCATGCCAAATTACTGTCTAATAATAATAATCTTTGTTCAGCACAATCTGAACATACAAAAAAAAACGGAAGCGCCGAAGCCACAAGTGGGCTTGTGCGGCGACAACCGGCAGCCGCGGCAATGATAATACATTGCAGAAATACTACGCTGTTATATAGCTGCGAAAAAAATTGCTTCTTATTTTAAGAGTACAGCCCTCGCATTCAACATTTTCTCCTCCTCAAGCCAAGCGACGGGAGAGCGTCGCTGCAGAGAAGGCGAAGCTGGCTCGACTTTCCGCACAAACTTCGCATGCGTTGGCGTCGTCGATTCTGGCCGGTTATCGACGCTGCGGGATGCTGCCCATTGTAGCATACTGTTCAGTTGGAGCACGCTTTACAGTAATACAATGTATTAACACATTTCGCACGCTTAGGGCTATGGAAGAAGAATAAAACGAGGATATAGATGTCACATGGGGAATGAAGTGGCGTAGTTCAGGAAGGCTAGTCCGCGCAGGACGGGGACATTACACGCTATGGCCAGAACTACCCGGCGACAATGAGCCGTGGCGCAGGTATTCTTCATTACTTCGCAGCGGAAGCGACAACAGCTTGGGAAATCCGCCAAGGTAGATGTACTATGGTCGCGTAGCCTGCATAGCCCTTACAAAAATTGCTTTTGTGATTCTTTAGAAAGTCTTTCAAATTTACTCATTAAAATGTAATGTGTTTCTTTTAGTTCTGTATGGAGTTTTTGTCCAGAGTTTCAATAACTAATTGGCAACCGCAGTGTTATAGGAACACGGCTAACGTCCTTTAAAAGAAAAACTGCAATGAGTTGCTTTAGAAACTCCTTGAGGAGTCTCTTTAGAAACCCTTTTGAGCGCACTCATTTCATTGTAATGTGCTGTTTTTGAATCTCTATAGAATTTGGGTACAGTCTTTCAATCACTAATTGGCCACTGCATTGCTATAGAAATGTGGTTAATGTCATTTAAAAGAAATACTGTAATGACTTGCTTTAGAAACTCCTTGAGAAATTGTTTAGGAATTCTTTTGAGTGTACTTATTTCATTGTAATGTGCTGCTTTTGAATTTGTATAGAATTTGGGTACAGTGTTTGAATAACTAATTGGCCACCACATTGTTATAGGAACATGGCTAACATCCTTTAAAAGAAATACTGTAACAACTTTCTTTTGAAACTAGTTATATGAATTTAATGTAAATCCATTGGAATGCATTTATTTCATTGCAATGTGATGCTTTTGACACTGTATAAGATCTGAGTAATGAGTTCCAAAAACTAATTGGCCACCACATTCCTATAGAAGCCCAGCATGCACAATGTAACATATATGATGTAACCACTGATTGCTGTAAGCATGCAAGAAATCATACAAAGCAACAGCACATGACATAAAATCAACTAACTTTATTTCACTTAGCAACTTTTACAGTAGCTTATGGAATTGAACGTTTGCAGCTCCAAGCGAGCCTTAGTAATTAGCAGCATTTATGATGAAGCTGATAGGAGACATGGCACACGAACAGTACGAGCACATTTTATTTTCAGACAATCAAGTAATTTTAGATTCATTTTCTGCGCCACATGTGCAACAAAGATCACACCTCAAAGAGAGTATGTTTTCACAAAAAAACAGTGGAGTAGCGACTCAAACAAATACTGCCTAGCCTTCTTCCTTCAATAGCTCTGAGTATATGCCTGCCTTAATTTTATTCACTTATGCCCTACATAAGGGACACAATGCTAGTCGGAGCCACAACAAAAGGCTAGCTGCATGTTCATTCTGTGAGAATTAAAAGTTAGAAAGCACTGTGTACCTTTATGTAGTATTCTGAAAGAATATAATTTACAGCTGTCTCAAGGATTGCGTGCACAATAGAGTGAACATGATGAAGGAGTCACAATTGTTTTGAAGAGGACACGTGAGATCTACTGTCCAGAATTAAACTGCCTCTTGTTAAAAGAGTACACGCACCTAATTTTGGTGGCATGTTTTCTTCTCCACAGTAATGTGGAAGACACTACTACGCATAGATCACCGGGTGGCATTCAGCTGCAAACTATAAATAATTTATAATTGAATTTTTCTCTCATGCTGTTTCGGCTTCAACAGCCAAACAACGAATGTAACGTTAACGTGCCCATATAGGTCACATGAGGCATGAAAAAACCGCAAATTGCTGCTTCTTCATTTGTTGTCATTCAGGCTGTTGAGCCTGCTTGGCTTTAGCATTGTAGCAAATTAAAAGGACAAAGCAGTGATTATATCACAGTTTCTTCATGTCTCGCGAGACCTGTAAGCACACTTTGATGTCACAGTCATCGTTCGGCTGTTGAAACTGAAACAGCATGAGAAAGAAATTCAACTGTAAATTATTTAGCGGGCATACTAGAATACCACATAATAATCCATGCCTTACAAATCATTACAAAGCAGAAAACATGCACCCAAAAGTTAGGTGTCTGTACTCCTTTGAGCAGGAATAAATTCTTAATTCAAGCAAGACACAAAGTACAAGAATGACAAAACAAAACAAAGAGTACATTATTCATTTCTACTCTACATGACTAAAAATCGTCCCATGAGGATGCAAATTTCAAGGAGTACTTTATGTCTGATACTGAGCAATAATGAGCCAGATAGCCATCCTGCATATTACCGTTTGCTGCAAGGGCACGCCTTTGTTGGCATTTTAATTCAGACTGGTTTGCACTACCTGCTATTAACCACAAAAAAGCTATACATCAAATCTCTGACTGTGCCAAGAAAAGAACTGGTTTCTTTCATTACATATACGTGACTTGTGTTTTCCTACATTGCTTCACATGTACAAATTGATCCAACCATAGGGAATAGAGGGTGGCCAGAATAGGATGCTTGACAGTTGGCTGCTCAATAAGCCTTGTTAGGTGACAACATAAGCTGTGAATGTCATCTGTTACAGCCCCCTTTCTTCACTCAACTGCTGCTGTCCACAGGCAACTAATATTGTACCTATGCATATGCTTTCCTGAGCTGAGTTTATGTGTTGCCTGGATTCACAATGGTCAGCTTTCCCAACAATCTAAGAGACCATCATAAGCAGGCTGCAAAATTCACTGCTAAAGAAAGCTGTGATATGCTGCAGTAATCAATTGAACAAAAAGAAAAATGAGAAGAAAAGCTATATTCGGTTTAGAGGAGAAACAAAACAAATATTTCGAAAACCAATCTATTTCATTCCTTTGTAGCAAATAGTAAGGAGGATAAATGTGCTGAGATATTAACAACCAAATCACATTTAAAGTATGCAAATGCTTGATACAGATCTGACTTCCTAACTATGCTGGTATAGACATATTTTGTTTAGAATTAATAACCTTTAATTGAGTGCATTATTCTGAAAATAAAAATTGGTCAAAAGAAGGCAACTGTTGGTTCATATCGGCACTTCCATTTATTATTTGGATGTGATCTTCATGGTGCATATCCCACAGTACAATAATTCAATTGCATAGATACGAGCATTTCCATTCATAAAATGTGCTGATCACTTGCAGTAAGCCAATGATGTGACATGGCCGGCAGATTATTAGGTGCATCATTCTTGTTTGCGCAGAGACAAGGAGGTGTCAGGTAGGCACCACCCATGCTTGCCAGTCTGAAGTACCCAGATGTCTGCGTATAGGCCAAAGAAAAAAAAACAGTCAGTGAGACCTAGCACACAACTCCTTTTACACTAATTCAAACAAAGGCATCAATCAGATCAGAATCTACAAGTAGTAGTACTCTAGTGATCTAGCTTTGAAGAGTACTAACAGCACAATGCAGAAAGCATGATTTCGAAATAAATGGCATGTACACTTCGAAAAGAACTATAAACACCATCCAGCTGTTACTGATACTGCTACCAGACTACAATATTTCATAAGAATGAATAACTATTACATTAGCCTGTACCAGTATTCATTTAATACAAAATATTTATCACCACTATAGTGCAGTGACAATCACTTTAACTCACCTTTCTTCTGTGGTTTACGAGTGACTGATTAAATGCAGTAAGTAAATTAGGTGCAGTGAAAACTTAGAACAGCTGTCACTCAACCTCAGTAGCTCACAGGTAGCACAAAGCGTCTACATCTGAGTCTCTCGGAATGGCGACTCAAACACAGTAACTGCACTCACTAAACATCTGACAAGATGGTGATGCCGACGACCCCCTCGTTAAGCAAAGGGATAGATTCTGATCGTGCTGCATTTAGAAAACTTTTCACTTCCCTGCTCCACTAATGCTGGATTGATACTGCTGAAATAGTTGTAGAAAGATAGTAAGTGCATTAACAATGTCACATTACTATTTTAAACTGCTAGCCAGTATAATCCATTGCATCCATATAAATGAATCCATTCAGTTACATAAATTAGGAACTCACGATGTCTCTAGCACTCTGGTAGCGAGATCAATAAAGCTGTATTCCAGTTGCTGCAGAAAAGCAATGAGATTACAGCCAGGCAAATGAATCAGCACCATTACCACAGACATAACAAAACACAATATTGCCACGTATCATTGTAGCGTCCGTTCGTTCGCGCAAGGCCGCAGAAAAGGGGTGTTATCATTTTTGTTCGTGACGCGAGAAGCGACCGGACTAATCTCGATTGTTCACAGCCATGAACAGCTTCGCCTACGTGTTTCTAGATTACTCTAGATGATCTCGACCTGTTATCTCGAAGTTTCCTAGCCGGCTTTAAATTGAACGATGCCACGAGCAGCGGGCATTCGTAGTTCGACGACTGATTGACAAGCACGCTTGTTGCTTACGCCGCCACCGAGTGATTCAGTTATTTTGCGGGCGCAAGTCAGCCCAGATAAAGAGCTTCGTTTGCAAGTCTTTCTGGTGTCTTCCTGACCGCTGGACTGCCGTCACTACAACGTGACATCTGGTGGAGGTGCCGGGGAGCCTTCCATGTACCAGACACCCACAGCAAGTCGCGACGCCAGCCCTTCGAGTCATTCACCGGAGCACTTGACTCCAGTCTACCACGCAGCCTCTTGGAGCCTCCAGCCATGACTTACGCCGCAGCAGTGCGCCGTCCTGCACCTCGACGACGGCACCTAAGCCCCTATCGCCATTAGCCAGCTGCGCTGGAGCGCCGCCCTCTCGCCCCAACTCGCCCGTCCTACGAGCGTCGCACATGGCCTAGGAAACGCGACGAGTCGAGAACACCCGACCAGCGCCGCCAACTATGCTTCCACTGCGGAGAAGCCGGTGACATTCTCCGGTACTGCCCATACAGGAGAATGGGCATCCGAGGATTTTCTTACGACGCTCCACGGCCCCGACCTGGCCTGCGACCAGCCGCAATCGAAGAGTTCTTGCGTCGGGAAGAATACTCATCGCCGAGCCGCCCATCTCGTTCTCCGTCGCCATCGTCACCGCGCTATGTATCTCCTAGCCGAGGCTACGCAGTGCGCGGACGCTCCCCCGGCCCCCGAAGGTTAAACTGAATAAAGCAGCCTCTGGAGGTGAGGTTGCTTCTGAGCGCAAGAACTAAGACCGTCCATCGACGAAAACACAAGACTATGCCTCAACTACGACGACGACCCCTACTACGACGACCCCTACGACGACGACCCCTACGACGACGACACCTACGACGACGGCACCTACGACGACGGCCCCTACGACGACGGCCCCTACGACGACGACTCTTACGACGACAACCCCTACGACGACGACAACCCCTACGACGACGACGACCCCTACGACGACGACGACCCCTACGACGACGACGACACAGCCAGACTTGAAGCTTTTACCGCTGCCCTTAAACCTTATTACGAACGCTAAAGGACTCGAAGTTCGCGTTCTCCGCGTTTATTTTCATTTTAGATCTTCTTTGCGAGGGGGGTAATGCCACGTATCATTGTAGCGTCCGTTCGTTCGCGCAAGGCCGCAGAAAAGGGGTGTTATCATTTTTGTTCGTGACGCGAGAAGCGACCGCACTAATCTCGATTGTTCACAGCCATGAACAGCTTCGCCTACGTGTTTCTAGATTACTCTAGATGATCTCGACCTGTTATCTCGAAGTTTCCTTGCCGGCTTTAAATTGAACGATGCCGCGAGCAGCGGGAATTCGTAGTTCGACGATTGACGAGCACGCTTGTAGTTTACGCCGCCACCGAGTGATTCCGTTCTTTTACGGGCGCAAGTCAGCCCAAATAAAGAGCTTCGTTTGCAAGTCTTTCTGGTGTCTTCCTGACCGCTGGACTGCCGTCACTACAACGTGACAATATAAAAAAATCTCTTTAAGGCATGGCACTACAGTGCAAGTGGGAACATCTCGGCGAAATCAAAGTCTCAGTACTTCTCTCTTTGATAAACTCTGGAGAAACCGCATGCGTCACCATAAAGTCCTTTGAAATAAAATTATTTCAAAGCATAGTCGAAAACATTATGCGCAGTTTGCGATGGTAAAACCGTAAGTGTGCAATTCATTTTTGCACCAGTTCGAAGTATGCTTGAAATTCCAAAAAAAAAACCAAAGCCAGTGCGCACAAACAATATGAGCGAATAACGCCGGAAAGGGATTACCAAAAGTTATTTTCGCGGCGAAACTCATCGGCAACATTCCTCTTGCATTTGACGTGCGCAACTCTAGGCAGTTGTAGCTACATCGTCATTCCACTCTAGGCACTGAACTGCCTGAGTACTGTGAGCATTGGTAATGTGGACTCGGCAGACCATGTTTTGTTCAGCTTGGAATTATACCCTGTACACACGCACACATACAACACGAAAACCTAAACGCCGGGAACCACTGCCACTGAGAAGCATACGTCGTTCCAACACAGTGCTTTCCGCTCGTTGGTCCAAATCATCGCAATAATGAGCACAACGATATCATGAGAGTAAAAACATGCAACTGTACTCCATGTCACAACTTCGTCGCTGCGGAGACGAAGTTATAGGCGCGAAGCGACGGTTTCCGTGGCTGTGTGACAGGTTAGCGGGCACGTGGAAACAGCGCACTTGCGGAAGCTGTTGCATCGAACTCAAACTTCTACTGCACTCCGACGAAGTTGTCAGACAACACCCAGCAGCATTTACAGCACTTCACGCACCCCAGTACAACATTTTGCAAGATAATTTCAAGAACTGTACTCACATTCGTAAGCAATCACACAAGGTCGTTCGTTCGTTCGTTCTTCCACCTTGATGCCGGCATTGTCACGGCGTGGTGCAGAGCGCAATGCGACGTCCAAAATCTTCAGAAGAACTTCAGGTGCTTCAGAAGGGCTTTCGAAGCGCGCAGGTCACGCACCAATTTTGTAGCACATTCGAAGAACCACAGCACAAAAGCACCGCAGAAGGCGCAACAGCAACAAAAAAAACTACGCCCGAAACGCCACCCGGCCAGCCGGCAACAAAAAGAACATGGCGCCGCTGCTGACGACTTCGGGATTGGACTGGATTGCCTTCGGTGTGACTTATTTTTTATTTTTTGCCGCTGCTCCTGGAGGGAGTTTCGGTTTCCTTGGGAGAGCCGGTAACTCTGGGGTGAGAAATTCATTCTGTGCAGCAGGACTCATAATTAGAAGTGCTGGCATTTCTACCAACGTGGTTCTAGACGCATCTCCCTCGCTTGAGAAGACAACCCGTGGTTCAGCGTCCTTGAGTCGAGGATCGACTATCAGACTTCGCGGTAGGCGTCCGCATGAAGCGCGCACACATCTGCTCGGACTAGAAAAGCCAGCATTGCACGTAACATATTGTTAATATGCACCTAACGACTAAATACTCTAGGTGGGGCCATGCCAGCATGGTAAAGGAATTTTCGTCACACAGTGAAGTTGACATGTAGGCCTTATAGCTGGTCTATTGCAAAATCTGGGAAGCGCTTAAAACAAACATTATTTATTAATTTATGTCTACAGATACTAGCGAAGATAAAAAAAACACGTTAGGAACATAATCTTAATAATGGGCCTGTTTATTGTAGCGGCTGCCCGTCTCAACTACAGGTTTACTTTTTTGCAAAACTCACGAAGTCAGGTTCTCTTTACAGCAGAAGGGGTCTTTACCATTGAGGTCATATTTTTTAAGAGGAGGGGGGTGCCGAAATCGGGTGCAGCGCTGGATAAATATATTGTCCGAAAAATGTCGCGCGCCTCTTGTGCACGCTTCTGCCTTGTGTTGTTGCGGCGATAAAGGAATTAGGCGCAACTCTGTCAAGCCATTTCTTCGCTGGTGAAATGAACCGTCACCTCGCTGCAGTCGCGACGGAACGGTGAAACGCAGCTTTGCCAGACCACAGTGCTGCACCCAACTCCCGACCCTCGCGAGCCGCAACGCCATGGTGTTTTTGCGATGCTGGAAAGGGGACTTAACGAAGTTTTGGAAAGGTTCTGCTAATACTGCACTGAAGTCCTGTCCCACAGTGCGTCGTGTGCTTGGTCGGCAAACATTGCTCGTGGTAGAGCACGTGCGCAGCGTTTATGCTATAGACAGGACGTTACGGAAAGAAGGCCCATGTTTTTGGCAAAGAAAAAAAAATAGGAAACAACTGGTGCAGACACATATCAACAAGAACTCGAAAAATGGCGAATGCAATGACAACGATGTACAAGGCTACTCCTATTCATTCTCATTAGTCAGTAGTGAGAGCTGATCATATTTTGCCTTTCAATGAGGAAAAAAATGTTCGTTACAGGTATTTGTATGCTTTGTTGATCTAGTTTCCGGAGATTTTAAGTGATCGTAACGGCGGTGAGGTTGTTTTTTACTCAAGAAAGCAAACGAATACACTGCCGCTGTGTGGTGCCAAATTTTATCTAGAGATCGGTCGTCGATTCAGAACTGACTTTCGAAAATGTAATGGTATATGCTTGCGTTGAATTATTTCTAGCTTGCTGATGTGCAGTTTGATTTAAAATTTTACCGTCTTATAGAGCGAATTGATATAGTGAAAACTGCGAACAATATCTATAAAATTTGGCCCAACAAGTCTTACCGAGAGAACGCAACAGATTCTGTTTTGACTGCGAAAGGAGCGAATTCATTTAGCGAAGACACGAAACAAGCTCTATAAAATTTGACTCATTTTGAAGAAATACCGAGCCATTCCTATAGAAGTTTTGACTGCCAACGAAGCGAGTTCATATAGCGAAGGCACAAAACAAGCTCTTTAAAATTCGACTCATTATAGTCTTACGGCGGAAATTCTAATTAATTTGTTTTGACTGCGAAAGGAGCGAGTTCATATAGTGAAGGCACGAAAGAAGTTCTATAAAATTTTACTCATTATGAAGTCTTAGGGAGGAAATTCTATTGAATTTGTTTTGACTGGGAACGGAGCGATTTCGTATAGCGAAGGCACAAAACAGGATCTATAAAATTCGGCTCATTATAAAGTCTTACGGAGGAAATTCTATTGAATTTGTTTTGACTGCGAATGGAGCGAGTTCATATAGTGAAGGCACGAAAAAAGTTCTATAAAATTTTGCACATTATGAAGTCTTACGGAGGAAATTCTATTGAATTTGTTTTGACTGTGAACAGAGCGAGTTCATATAGCGAAGGCACAAAACAGGATCTATAACATTCGGCTCATTATAAAGTCGTACGGAGGAAATTCTATTGAATTTGTTTTGACCGCGAACGGAGCGAGTTCGTATAGTGAAGGCACGAAAGAAGTTCTATAAAATTTGGCTCATTATGAAGTCTTACGGAGGAAAGTCTATTGAATTTGTTTTGGCTGTGAACGGAGCGAGTTCATATAGCGAAGGCACAAAACAGGATCTATAAAATTCGGCTCATTATAAAGTCTTACGGAGGAAATTCTTTTGAATTTGTTTTGACCGTGAACGGGGCGAGTTCGTATAGTGAAGGCACGAAAGAAGTTCTATAAAATTTCGCTCATTATGAAGTCTTACGGAGGAAATTCTATTCAATTTGTTTTGACTGTGAACGGAGGCAGTTCATATAGCGAAGGCACAAAACAGGATCTATAAAATTCGGCTCATTATAAAGTCTTACGGAGGAAATTCTTTTGAATTTGTTTTGACCGTGAACGGGGCGAGTTCGTATAGTGAAGGCACGAAAGAAGTTCTATAAAATTTCGCTCATTATGAAGTCTTACGGAGGAAATTCTATTCAATTTGTTTTGACTGTGAACGGAGGCAGTTCATATAGCGAAGGCACAAAACAGGATCTATAAAATTCGGCTCATTATAAAGTCTTACAGAGAAAATTCTATTCAATTTATTTTGATCGCGAACGGAGCCAGTTCGTATAGTGAAGGCACGAAAGAAGTTCCATAAAATTTGGCTCATTATGAAGTGTTACGGAGGAAATTCTATTGAATTTGTTTTGACTGTGAACGGAGCGAGTTCATATAGCGAAGGCACAAAACAGGATCTATAAAATTCGGCTCATTATGAAGTCTTACGGAGGAAATTCTATTGAATTTGTTTTGACCGCGAACGGAGCGAGTTCGTATAGTGAAGGCACGAAAGAAATTCTATAAAACTTGGCTCATTATGAACTCTTATGGAAACAATTCGAAAGAATCTCTGTTGACTGCGTACAGAGCAAAGTTTTATAGTTAGGTCTCGTTACAGAGTAAATAGACTACTTAATGAGCTGACTCGATAGACAACGAGTTTCTATAGAAATCCTTTAGAATCATTAGGCTCCCCATACATGTTCAAAAGAAACTCGACATCCATTTTTGTAAGAGGAAGCCCATACGTTCAAAACATGGCGGCTTATGGTGCGCAGCCAGCGCCATCTTCGAAATGCGTGGACAACTAAAAAATGACGTCATAATTAAAACAAAAATGCGACGTCGAAGTCACGTGTTTTAGTGACGTCATATTCGTGACGTCAGCGTCACGTGCTGCTTGGCGGGAAAAATAAACTCCTGAACGCCGCGACGCTTCAGCGCGACACCCGACACGAGAACGAAGAAAGGAGACACGACGAGTGCCGACCACCAGCGCTATTTTTAGGTAGTCAGTTCTCGTTGTGCCTTTTTCCTTCGTCCTCGCCTCAGGCCACCAGACAGGTTATCCCTCGCACATCGTGCAACCGCACACCTCTTTTTTTGCGTACGGGGGCCCCATGGCCACAGACGATGCCCTTTTGGGGCAAAAGCGACAGAACCGCACCCAACCGAACGAAACTACAGAGAAGCGCTGGCAAAAGGGAAAAGCGGAATCCATACACCAACGATGCACACCAAGAACTCGAGCAACAAGCAACGAGGAAAAAGTAGGGCTAGCAGAATCGAGTTTCAAACAAAAGCAAGCAGAATGGTCAAAAGATATGACAAGGGTATGACATCAGAGCACCGTCAACCTTGGCATCGACCCGCTGCCATTGCCGCTGCTCTGAGCGAACGCTGTCATAAAAGTCTTTTACAAAGCAAGCGCTATACTTTCTAACAAAATGCACACAACTAAAACATTTTAAAAAGGAATCACTGCATTTGTTTTTGAATGCTTTTGAAACACAAAATATGTCCTAATTATTTTCCTCTTCTAGTCTTGTCTGTCCACTCATTCCATTTTGGCGCTTTAGTTCCACTAATTTGATGTCGCTAGCACTTGGTTCTGGACCGCATTCGAGCTCCGGCTTCGCGACCTATTTCAATTAACCTTGCATCCGCAGCGCCTGGCTAGTGGGCATGACTGCACACACACTGCTGTCTCGGCACACTCAGCATCCTCTTCCCATCCCGAAGCTAACGACCAACACTGTGGCCACACCTCGATGCTGCAACCACCAGAAGCACAAACTGCCGCAGCCCCGCAGCGCGCGGAACCGCAGAGCGAAGAACCGGAGAAGCTGTTTCAGGGAGCCCAATAAACATAACACCCCGAGGTACGCGTGAAACAGAGCGGAGTGTAATACATACATACCCAACCGCCATTCGCAGGCGCAACTAGCACGGCAGAACGAGCGATGCAGGTTGCAGCGTAGCGGGCACAGAGGCGCGGGAAGGAAGCTGAGTGCGTGACGCTTATCGTGGCCGCCACGGGATTTTTTTCTGAACGGTGTTGACTGCATATAGATTGATCAAGCGATGAGGTGACGTTTTGCTGACTCGTAATTACTAAGTAGCCTTATTCCAGGGCAAATTTAACTAACACATTTTTTTTCTTTTCAAAATTTAAAAAACTTATCAAAACTGACCAATTCACAAAGTAACCTCACAAAAGCAGCCTCTGATAACTACTTCATTTGAATGCCATTATCTCTGCCAAGCTAAACTAGAAAAGGGAGTCATAGCAGCTAAACTAAAAAAGGGAGTCATAGCAATGAGGGCCGCCTTCCTCGCTTCCGCGGAACCACCTGCTCCAGTTTCCAAAAGACGCTGGCTTCTGGCCTCACTGAGTAGTAGTAGGGCAAGGCAATGGATCTCTCATTAGGCTATGGATCTGGGCTAGTTGGAAAACTGCGTTCGGCGTAAAGCGCGCCGAAAGACATGGACGAGTCAGCAGGCCAGACAAGCTCCCATCCCTCCTTATGTCGCCAAAAAGAGGCAAGAAAAGTAACGTAACCTCTAGGAACTTCCTGTCCAGGAGCATCTGGGACGAATTTTACTGATGTGGCAACGTGATACCAAGGAAACGGGGGATTTTTTCTTTGTAGTCGAGAAAAAAAAGGCTCCTTTTGTTGGCGTCAAGAAGTCGCGACTTCTTTGCTTACTGACGCTTAGAATACTTTTGTGACATAAAATAAATAAATTGAGCAAAATGCCTGACGAAAGCTCACATACTCGCTTACTAGCGAGAGGGCTCCTAAATAATATATGAGCCTTACTGGGAAACGTCTTTGCCGTCAGCTTCTGTAGGAACGCTCAGAAAATTTGGATGCTGCCTGACCGGTTTTTATCCTCCCCTTCCCTTCACGCAATACACTGCAGGACCACTACAGCTTTACTGGCCTACGTCATCGGCGCACGTGCTTGGGGTCTGGACAAAACACGCAACTTCTGACAGCCTAATGCGCAGAAGATTCGAAATGCACTCAGGCTGCTGCATAGTGATGCGTGTCCAATCGGGAGAGGAAAAACAGCGGGGAATGCTCGAAACATACAAAACCGAAGCGAAAGTATACGCATGTTCGCCCATTGGGCCACGCTACTTTGCTTGAAGGGAGCTCGTGTTGTGAGCGTGATGCAGCAGTCGGAGAACAAGCTATGAGGGCCTGTTGTGTTCCCGGGTGTTCTTCTCACTCTACAAACGAACAGCGGCAATTTTGCTTTGCTCGAGAAAGTGTCCGGATAAAAAAGTGGGAATCACAGGTCAAGTGAGATGGCTGTAAACCAACAGAACTCCGAAGTAGGCGAGGCAAAGCATGTGAAATGTTTGCATCCAAGAACAATGTTTGCTGGGAGCGAAGTTATAATGCTGAACACTAACTTTTCATCCTCGTAAACTTCCCGCACTTGATTAGCGGCGGACGGGAAGCCGTCTGAATGGCAGTTTTTTGGGGATTAAGTAATCCTATTTGTTTGCGAAGAAATGAAATGCTAACCACCCGTGTCGGAAGATTACACTGCCACTCAAGTTGTGAGAATGCAGCGACTTTTCACAAGGTGCCGGGTTTCTCGCCAGATTAGGTGCGAAAAAAAAAGATATATTTTTGCGTAAGAAACTGTTATGTACAGGCGCGGTCATAAGTAAACGGAGCATGCTACTGCGTTCGAAGTGCAATCACGCTTTCTCCATTGGTAATGAAGAAGCGTTGTTTGTCTACAAGAAAGCTCACCAACCTCCTCTACCGGCATGCGCGTACCACTGCTGGAAATTTCAATTAGGTTACGCGTGAAAAATATTCGAAGACAGTTGCGTGCTCCGTTTACTTTTGTCCGCGCCTGTACATTTTAAACAATTTATGGTACAGTGTATAACATGTCGCGAAGTGGACATGCACTAATTTCGCCGACGTACGCGTGGAGCCCCCTCGAGGCGCTGGAATGCAAATCTCTCACACCGGATATAAATCGGATTGAATATTAAATCGAAAGCCTTTAGTGACTCATACTCGCGGCCATAACTCTTTCCGTTACATATGAAGTGGAGGAGATAACTAGTCATTACCAATCAGAAGTCATAAACTAACCGTCAACTAATTAGCCATGACTGGCTACTCAATAACCACTCATCGTCTAATTAGCCATGACTAGGTAGTCATTAATCAATATTGGCTAGTTAGTTATCTCCCAGTAATCACTGACTAGGCATTTACCAGTCATGACTAGTTAGTCATTGACAACTCATGAATTGTTAGTCATTGACTAGTCTTGACTAACTGGTCATTAACCAGTCATGAAGTAATTAATCACTAGTTACTCGTTAACCAATAATGACAAGTTATTCATTAACCAATCATTAATAATTAGTCATGACTAATTAGTCATGTCTAGCCAGTCCAAGTAGCCCCATAGCCGCGTCGTGTGTGTTTACGGCCGTCGTCTCGTTAGCAACCAAAGTTGCGTGGAAAGGCTTTCTCCTCGCGCACTTCGAAAATTTGCTGATATTTCGTCGGCGACAGCTTAACAGCAGGTTGCGGACGTCATTCTTCTGAATGTGCCGCAGTAAAAGGTTAAAGCAGTTCTTTCTTTAATACGTGTCAGGAGAAGACAATAGAGCAGGTCTTCTGTGGTTAGGTTTCGTCGCCCGGACGTCGGCCGCAAATAGAGCATTCTCGTCGAAGTCTCGGTTATATTAAAATTACGTCTTTTTGCCCTGCCTGTCATATCAATGTAAAGAAGGCTACTGGGGACTAGTAATGCCATTCACGGTTTGTCAGGCCGCTATAAAGAAAAAAGCACATTGGTGGGCCTCACTTTCGCGCCAGTCATCACATGGTTCAACTTGGAATGCGTGGAAGCCCTAGGAAACATGACTCACTGGTGATGTTATTCAGAAGGAGGTATCGCCGAGGTTGAAACGATGTGATATAAATAGTGATAATCAGAATATATTTAATGCCCAATATACAGGGTCGGTTCTAAAAGTAGTAGGACTCATTTTTTTCATAAAATTCATTCAAGGGAATATTACAAACGATTATAATTTTTTAAAGTAGCACCCTTCCGCACCTACACGCTGCTGGCAATGAGTTTTCCAGTTTTCGTACGCCTCCAGGAACGCCTGGACCGGAATGCTGTTTAGCTCCCTCGTCACGGCCTGTTGAACCGCTTCTACCGATCCGTGATGTTCCCCTTGAGCGTCGATTTTATTCACGGGAATAGAAAAAAGTCTGGCGGGGCCAAGTCGGCGCTATAGGGGGCCTGAGGCAGCGTTTCCGCCTTGTGCTGGGCAGAAAATCTGGGTCCTCATTCACATAATGAAGAAGATCCATGCAGATCGCTTTCCGGGAGGCCTTTTGCTCCTCTGACAACACTCCCGGCAGAAACCTCGCCCACACTTTCCTCATGGCTATGTTTTCTGTCACGATCTCAAAAACTTGGGTTTGACGAATGCTCAAGTCATCAGCAATCATTCTGATACTCATCCTACGATCACTGTTCAGTAAATGTTTCATTTGCTACACATTTTCGATAATCTTGCTGGTCGTAAGGCGTCCGGAGCGGTCGTCGTCTTCCACTCTACCCTGACCTTCTCGGAACAGCTTGTGCCGCTCAAAAAACATCTTATCTACGCATGGCAGCGTCACCGTAGGCCTTCTTAATCATGTCGTGAGTCTCTTTGCCCGTTTTACCAAGATTTACACAAAATGTGATCGCGTATCGCTGATCCAGTAAACGCTCTATGATTCTGCGTGACTAAACGTTTCGACAGGGGTTCACAGTACTAGCGACCTGCCCTCTTCAAGGGCCGAGAGCCGACTGCCGATTTTCCTCAGCCTTCCCAATATCCCCTTCAACGATCCTGCACGCGCAGACCGCCTCTCGTCCACCCGTTCGCTCAGGAAATAACCAGTCCTACTACTTTCAGAACAGACCCTGTACATATTACATGACAGGGTAGCGAGAAACAAGCTGCTCGCATAGAGTGTCACCAGCCGACTTTCCCTTTGTCGGTTTTGGTTTGGTCGGAGCAAGAGTGGCACATCGTAAAGATGCTCACATAGTGTCACGAACTGGCAAAAAAAAAACAAATTAGAATGATGATACAAATGACAACGTACGTGAAATATAAAGAGAGCGTAGCGATAAGTTTGCCGCTGCCCTATTTCGTACAAGGGGTGAATTATTATTGGTGCTAGAAATCTTCGATGATAATGCTCGCAAATCGTGAAAGCAACGTTCATTATTTGCATTTCCATTTCTTTTGCTGATTTTTGTTTTCTGTGCCAGTTTCGATGCCTCTTTAGAGGCAGACATTTTCTGAAGAGTTATCTCGTTTCTTCTACGGTTCATTGCTGACGTAGCTTGTTAACCACCGGCGACGCGTTGCCCTTCGACATCGCTACGAGACCGGAGCTCTCCGAAACATTCAACATTCGCAGCGTTTGAGATGGTTTTTGGTGTTTTACGTGTCTTATATTAATGGATCGATGTCACTTTTAAGTTGATCTGGAGGCGAAACACAACGAATATAGGCGGGCTGGACGGTGTCAGTGAGTGCCATAAGTTAATCTCGAGCGTTCCAGTACGACGTCTATGATAACCGGTGCCAGCTTCACAAACCTAAATGCCACATACACTACCATTTTGCACCGGCTCATGCATTCTCTTCTTTTGCCGACTTGCGTGCAGTGCCTGGTGGCGATCATCAAGGACGTGTACGCCAAGGCTGCCGCGTAACGCGCCGAAAAGGCCTCGATTGCCTCTACGGCGGCATCGGAGAGTTACAGCCGCACCACGACTGTGTTGGACGAGGCAATGCTGACGCCACTGACAAAGCCTGAGACAAGCTGCAAGCCTGCGCCTGACGGCCAGAAGCCTGCAAAGAGACCGCCACGCATTATGCGCAAGCACAGCGCCGACCCTTCAAAGGACAGGTCTACAAGCGAGGAGCGAGGGGTGGACGCCGACGCTGCGTTGCTGCAGGACAGGAGCGCAGCCCAGGAAAAAAGCGCCAAAGGGAAGGCCCCGCGAAAGGAGAAGAGCATCCTTAGGAAACAAAAGCCATGAAAAAAAGGACACGGGACTTCAGCGCATCATATGAGGACGGTTATCACTACAGCGGTGCCCGTAAACTCTTGGCGCTTACGTACGATATGCACTGATCTCGTCTTGCTAACGCTATTAGGCACCAGCGTAGGTTCGTGCTTAAGGTGATTGCGCAGAATTTGGTTGCAGTTGCCGTAGCGTGCGCCTTGATACCCTAAATATATAGTTATTTTTTCTCAGACGGATTTTTTTCGAAAAAGCACGCGTGTATCCGATGTGTGGTATAAATCATTGATGGATGCAGCGTTTTGGGCTTTTTAAATCTATTCAGTGCCTTCAGTGACAGTGGCGGGATTATAGAACAGAACTGTGAACCTTTCCTGCACATTCAAAAATCTCTTCGATATCCGAGGCTCTTACCACGTGACCGGTTGCGCTGAAAATTCATAGGTGCTCAAGAGGCACCTTATGAAACCTTACGAAATCGCTTAGTGCTGCTCAGTGCCGCGCTTCGATTATAAGAGGTGTGGGAGGATGTGAGTATAAATTTCGCGGCTACCTGCTTAGGAGCAACACCAAGTGTAGATGTACCGCGTAGACTTTGCGTGGTACGGCTCCGTGCGACGACCGGCTTCCAGTCTTGAAGCACTGGCTCACGACTACTTAGTACCTGGGCCCGTGCAATCGGCATCAAACATTTACTTGGACGCGGGCGTGGAGAAAAAAAAATATGGGTTAGTCACGTAAGTCGATCGCTTGAAACTACTGAAGGCGAAATGCTATTTGTATTCTCTATCCGATGGCAAAGAATTCCAGGTCAGTTGGTCCCGACGCAACGCGACAGTAAGCTGTTTTCCAATAACGCACGAGCCGTAAACTTCTGCTGCCGACAGTAAACAGCCAGCTGGCCAAAGTAGCGATAGCAGAGTCGGCTCAACTCGGTGTCTGCACCGCCATTCAAAACCTGAGAAGTTTGTTATAATAATGGCGCAAAAAAGGTTTGCGCTTTTACATATCAAGCGGCTGGCGAAACCTGCTTTGTCTCCAATCGCTTTCCTTGCGGCGTATTTCCTAGAAGATTAGTAAACCTCTCCACTTATTACTTAGGGAGATTAGTTGTTCGTACGCTATGGTGAAATGCATTCTTGATGTTTCTTTTATGAAAAATTATTGTTGCCTAAGATTAATGGACATTCAATAATATAGCGCTAATCTTGCTTTTCCAATAGAATGGCTAAGCACGTGCCCTTCAAACCATCAAAGGTCATTGTGCACGCAGTTGTTGTGTTTGTTCTTCTTTTTTTCGTATTCTTCGAAAGATAAACCGCCAAGTAAATAAAAGCTGACGGTGGCTTCCATTGCCGCTGTCCTGTTATTTGCGACTTTTCGAAAGTAGGTGAGTCGCTCTATACATCACTTCTCACGAAGAAGAGATGTGGAGACTGGGGCCATTAAAAATCGCGGGCCAGGAACTTAAACAGGTAAGGCGTGGTTGGGCAGAAACACTCTGATCGGCTTCGTTTCCATCAGGGTTTGCGCGGTAAAGTAAGCCTACGGTGGAACGTTAATTGACAGCACAGAACAAATACCTCCGACTGGGATTGCCATGTTACCTCAGCGCACTAGAAAGGATCCAGCAGTTCAATAATTATCCAGAGCGCCTCCCGCACTACATTGCCTGCATTTTTCCCACCTCCTTACACTGCCTGCTTTCATCCTTTGGCTAGAATCGTGGTTCGCAGGTCCACCGAGTGAGATAGTCACTCGCGTCTTTTCTACCCGTAACAAATTTTTGACACTTATTTATGTTGTGTTGTGTTGTGTTGTGTTGTGTTGGGTTTAATGGCGCATAAGCAGCTAAGGCTATCATGCGCCAAGCTCAAGGTATAGGATATTTCTTTTATGCAGATTTGTGCTGTTATGTGAAAAAATGGTGTACAGGGTATAAAGTTTCTTGTACCGAGTAATAAGAAAGAGAAGAAATTTTAGATCTACAAGTAAAAGCTTTTAAGGAGGCCGGGTAACCTCATCAGCGGTCCTTGGCTGGGCAAGGAAATTGAGGTTCCCAGCCAATCAAATAAAGACCTCAGACTTCTTCTCGAGGATGAGAACAAGGCTGAAGTGTATTGTATAAAAAGCGAAACAATCGATTAAAATTTACAGTTTCTCAAGAAGACCTGCTTCTTTTAAAAAGCTAAAAACACAAGACGGGTTAACAATGGCAGTTTCACCTAAGAGCAACGCAGGGTGTAAAGGAATGCATTCTTTATAAAACTTAATAAAGTGTTTTTTCCTCAGCTTTCCGAGGTATGAACATGAGAGTAAAATATGATTTATTGTGAGCTCGCCTCCACATCTTTCACAGAGTGGTTTGTCTTGTTTCGTTAGTAGGAAATTATGTGTAATGTGTGTGTGACCAATGCGGAGACGACATAAAATTATTTCCATAAAGCGTTCCTGGTGCCTGCAGGTCTTCCATTCACCCAAGACGGGCTTTACCAAGTGCAGCTTGTTGTTAACCTCGTTGTCCCATGAAGCTTGCCATTTCCCTCTAAGTTTATTTTGAACCAACCTCATGCAGTCCCTATGCGGTATGTTTACTTGTTTTATTTCACGATTGCAGGCAAGTGCGGCACATGCATCAGCTCTCTCGTTAACGCTGATTCCGACGTGACTAGGAACCCAGCAGAGCTTTATTGTACGTTCTTGTGTGTGAGCTTTTATCGTATTGTGTATTATGTTTCCTATTATGGGTTCGACTGCATTCTTGGGGTTTATTGCTGTAATTGCGCTGAGGGAGTCAGTGTAGATAACACTGTTTTTTATGTTTTTCTTGATTATGTGATCTACTGCTACAGCAATGGCGAAGCATTCTGCTGTGAAAATTGAAGCGCACTGGGGCAGCCTGACTACTTTCTCCCATTTACCTTGTACTATCGAACTCCCTACATATAGTGCTGTTTTAGAACCGTCCGTGTAGAAATCGGCATAATTCCTGTATTTTTCTTTTACTGCACAAACCTCTTGCTGTATGTATTCCTGTCGGGTATGCCTCTTGTGAATGTGTGTTAGTGTGAAATCGCATACATCAGGAAACGTGTACCAAGGTGGCAACGGCTCAGGTCTCCATGCAGGATCGGGAAGTGCGTCTAGTATGTTTATTTCTTGACATTTTTCCTCGAAGCGGAGCAGGAGTGGTCTGACAACTTGACGTTTATTGGCAAAGAGTATTCTGGATGGGCATTTGCTAACTATGGCGTAACACAGATGCTTTGGCAACGACCTTATTTTAAGTACATAAGCACAGGTAAGCATTGTTCTCCTTATGTTGAGGGGTGGCTCATTTGCTTCTACATGAAGACTATTTACAGGGGATGTTCTGTAAGCCCCAGTTGCGAGGCGCAAACCAAGGTTCTGTACTGGATCTAGCTTTTTAAGGTACGATGGCCTCGCAGACCCGTATACTATACATCCATAGTCTAAGGACGAGCGCACTACTGACCGATAGATGTGCACTAGGCACATCCTATCAGAACCCCAGCGTTTTCGTGACAGCACTTTAAGTATATTCAGGGATTGGGTTGCTTTCTTTTTTAGGGTGTTTATGTGCTGTAGGAACGTGAGCTTTTTGTCGAAAGTTAGGCCTAAAAATTTGTGTTCTTGTTTTACTGGAAGTACGGCTCCATTTAAGCGGAGGGTGGGATCAATCTGCAGTCCTCTTTGGAGTGAGAAAAGAACGGCAACTGTTTTTTGTGGGGAAAACCTAAAACCATTGCTGTCAGCCCAGATTGCTAATTTGTTTATGGTAAGCTGTATTTGTCTTTCACAAGTTGATAAACTAGATGATGTGCACGAAATCTGGAGGTCATCGACGTAGACTGAGTACATAATGGACTGTGGAATTATTTTGGATAAAGAATTCATCTTTACTATGAACAATGTAGTACTTAAAATGCATCCCTGAGGCACTTCATTCTCCTGGATGAAATTTTTCGAGAGGGTAGAACCGAGACGAACTTGGAATGAACGGTTCGACACAAAGTCGCTTAAACATTTTAGCATTCTCCCGCGGATGCCAAGCTCTGCCAAGTCACGAAGAATCCCCAACCTCCATGTTGTGTCATATGCCTTCTCCATATCGAAGAAGACAGCAAGGCAGTGTTGTCTGTGTATAAACGCCTCTCGGACCGTGTTTTCAAGGCGGACGAGATGATCAACTGTGGAGCAAGCTTTTCTAAAACCGCACTGGTGGACATCAAGAAGCTCACGAGATTCTAAAATGAACATTAACCTAATATTGAGAGCACTTTCAAAAGATTTGGCTAGAGAGCTTGTAAGAGTTATAGGCCTGTAGCTGCCAGGGGAGGTTGGTGGTTTTCCTGATTTTAGGAATAGAACAACAATTGCTTTATTCCAAGCTGCTGGTATTTTTCCTTCCACCCATATTTTGTTAAAAAATTGTAGCAGAACTTCTACAGAGGGTCCAGATAGATGAGACAGCATTTCATAATGAATTTCATCGGGACCTGGTGCAGTTTGTTTACCTATAGACAGTACTCTCTGAATTTCCTGAAGTGTAATCAAATTATTGTAGGGTTTCTTTGTGCTGCCTGCCGTAGGGAGCCTTTGTTTTTCGATTGCGTTTTTGTATGCTAAGAATGACTGTGTGTAATGTGACGAACTAGAAACTGTTGAAAAATGCTGGCCCATAATGTCTGCTTGTTCTTTGATGCTCGTCTGTACAGAGGGGTCTGTTAGAAGAGGAACTGTGAATGGGGAGTAGGTGCCATTTATTTTTCTAACCTGCTCCCACATTTTTTAGATTTTATTGTGCTGTTTATGGAGGACATGTAACTTTGCCAAGAAGTTTTTTCAGCGTTCCGACGTATGTATCGGGCTTTAGCTTTTGCCTTTTTGAAACTGACGAGATTCTCGTGACTTGGATACCTTCGAAAAACACCCCAGGCTTTATTTTGATGTTTTTTCGCTATCCTACATTCTTGTGTCCACCAAGCCTTGTGGTTCTGGCGCACCATTCCTGTGGACTGGGGAATAGCTAGGCGTGCAGCATCGATGATACACTTCGTGAGAATTTCATTCAGTTCGTCTACGCTAAGTGTCTCTGCGAAAATGCTTTGTAAACTGGCTTTTTCGCTGAATAATGCCCAGTCAGCTAAATGGAGCTTCCATCGTCGTGGTTTAGATGGGAGGATGGCAGGTGAGGATGATAGGCTAATAAAAACTGGTAGGTGATCACTCCCATACGGGTTGTCTAAAACATCCCATTTAAAATCGTTAAAAACAGATGGTGAACTAAAAGACAAGTCTAAACAGCTCATTCTTCCAGACGTTGGGGAATAGTACGTAGCCTTTTCTGTATTTAAAAGACATATATTATTTGTGAGAATAAAATCTTCGATCATGTGACCCCTAGCGTCACAGCGTTCGCTGCCCCAAAAAGGGGAGTGAGCGTTAAAATCCCCAACTACAAGATATGGTTCTGGCAGTTCATTGATGAGTTCCTGTAGGTCACGGACTGTTAATGTTATATGTGGAGGAAGATATACAGAACAGATAGTTATAGTTTTGTAGCTGACAATGCTGACCGCAACTGCCTCCAGTTTTGTTTTGAGTCTGATCTCTTGAGCAGGGACGCCGCGTTGAACGACAATCGCGACGCCTCCTGAGAGTCTATTTGCCAGCTCGCGATCTCGTCTAAATGTTTTATAATGTTTCAGGATATTCATGTGTTGTGGACCAAGATTTGTTTCCTGTAGACATAAAGCTACCGGCAACATTGACGCTAAAATATCTGTTATATCACTGTAATTCTTCAACAGTCCTCTATAGTTCCATTGAACTAGAAAAGCCATGTTTATGTTTGGGGTTTACTTATTTTCTGGACCCGTTATAAGGGCCCTGTCTTTTTTTCGCTCAAGAGAGCTGTTCCGCCGCTGTAAAGGAGGCGGGCTGGGGGTTAGATCCATCACCTCGTCAGAGGCGCTGGACGACCGCGGTGAAGCCGCGGGTGTGTGGGTTTCAGGCCTCCCCCGACGGGGGGAAGCCTTGCGGGATGTCGACCCATGGACCGGCGCTCCCTGCTTTGAAGATGGCAGGGCAGCCTTCGCTGTCCCTGCCTGGGGCGTGGATGGGCCTGCCCTAGGCTCGGTGAAAGTGGCCTCGACAGGTGCCGGAGTGCTGCGTGGTGCACCGCCCCTGCGCACCACATCAGCGAAGTTGGATTTTGCTGTGAAAGAGAAAGTGTTCGTGAGTGCGAACCGCTTTCTTGCTTCTCGAAATGATATATTTTCCTTTGTCTTTATGGTGATTATTTCTTTTTCCTTCTTCCAGGACGGACACGCCCTGGAGTACGCAGCGTGGTCTCCTTCACAATTAGCGCAGCGTAGAGCTGCGTCGCATTCCTCAGAATGGTGGTCCTTTGACGCGCATTTCGCGCAAGTTTTGCGGCCGCGGCAACTCTGTGAGCCGTGGCCAAACCGTTGACAATTAAAGCACCTTCGGGGGTTAGGGATGTAGTGTCTTACATTTACTTTGAGGTATCCAACGTCGATGGTTTCGGGCAATGTGCATGTGTTAAAAGTCAGGACTAGGTGTTTGGTATCTATTTCTTTGTTGTCCTTGCGGATTTTGATGCGGTACACATCTATGACACTTTGATCAGAGAGTCCTTCCAGCATTTCTTTCTCTGTGAGATGTAGAAAATCATTTTCTGAGATGACGCCACGGACAGTGTTGAGTGATCGGTGTGCAGTGATGGAGACAGGTGTGTCCCCAATAGACACTATGTTACAGAGTTTGGTGGTTTGGACATTGTCTCGGAGTTCCAGTAATAAATCGCCACTGGTCATTTTTGATACTTTGTAGCCGGGGCCCAAAGCTTCTGTTAAGCATTTCGATACCATGAATGGAGAAAGAATTCTGGCCTGTTTATCTTGAACTTCACTGTGGATGACATGGAATTTGGCAAATGTTGCTTTCTTTTTCGAAAAAAAAGTTCTCTGCTTCGTTCCGCACTCTTTTTAGAGAGCGATCAGGTTTTGAAAGGGGGGGAGCCATAAAAAATTCAGGTTTTTCGGTCATGGTGCCAGCCACCCACCATGGAGCCCAACAAGGGGACGGGACAGGAACTTGCAAGCAAGTCCTGCCCACGCCAGCTGTACACCTTAACTATAACAAAATATGACTCAACTCAGGGTAGTTGGTCACACAAGGTTAACCCTAGCCGCTTATGAAAAGTAAAGAAAAACGAAGAAAAGAGGAGGAGACAGGAGAGTGGTGAGAAAGAGATAGGAAAGTGAAAGATGGAGGGGAGAACAGGAAAAAGGCGACTGCCGATTTCCCCCGGTCGGGTCAGGCCGGAGGTGCCGTCTGCAGGAAGCTGGGGCCAAAGTGGTGTGTTGCCTCAGCCGAGGGGCCTTAAGGGTCCAAACGCTCGGCATCGGCTCAACCACCAGGATCCCCTTTTCCCCGGACACGGCGATGCCACGCACGGCTAAGCGCGGGTGCTCGGGTCCGTGGTGGCACACTGCTCACCATCATCCCCCTGCGGGGATGTCCCTGCGGATGCTCAGGTACCCGTGGTGTCGCAACTCACCATCGTCTGCATGAATCAGACGCCCCTGCGGGGGACACTTATTTAATTACAATATTTAGGCAGGCCAAATCGAATGAGAGACGTCTTGAAAGACGAGCAGTTTCTCTGTGGCTGCCTGCTAGAGAAATATTTGTGTTTGGATGGCGAGCAAAGGTGCAAAGATGCAGATGTTGGATTTATACGTTTGCATACCAACTGTTCATTACAACGCTGACTGCGTCATGATTTGCGTGGAATAGCATTTGTCAAGCGAGCAACATTTTGGAGTTCTGCGGACACATTCAACTACGGACACATTTTGAGTGGGCGCGGCGGCAACGCCAAGATGAGCATCACCAACCCGTTCGCATTTTTCACACAGGTTTTTCTTGGATTGCTGCTGCTACCAGAGGCGCCGCCATCGGCATGTCAAGCGTCAGTGACCATTCTTCGGACTACTGGCGGCGATGAAAGGATCCCAGCGTTTAGACCCGCCACTTTTCACCAGCGCGACTATCATATCTCGTATGGCACCACGCGGCTATCAACGGAAACCACAAACGCATCGACACAGACATCAGGACCATCCAGTATAAAATGTGGCTTCGCCGGATCATGCGGCAGTGGGCGCGGCGGCAACGCCAAGATGAGTATCACCAACCCGTTCGCATTTTTCGCACAGGTTTTTCTTGGATTGCTGCTGCTACCAGAGGCGCCGCCATCGGCATGTCAAGCGTCAGTGACCATTCTTCGGACTACTGGAGGCGATGAAAGGATCCCAGCGTTTCGACCCGCCACTTTTATTATATCTCGTATGGCACCACGCGGCTTTCAACGGAAACCTTTAACGCATCGACACAGACATCAGGACCATCCAGTATAAAATATGGCCTCGCCGGATCCTTCGGCAGTGGGCGCGGCGGCAACGCCAAGATGAGCATCACCAACCCGTTCGCATTTTTCGCACAGGTGAGCAAACGTTGCGGGAAATCATTTAGAAGTAACAACGTCTGCTTACTGTTGCTGCCGTGCGTACAGCCGCTTTGTGAATTGCTCTTGAATGTGATTGTGTCGCTCCGATGTCTGCTTTTGCTCGGCGGTGATATCGAAGAAAATCCCGGCCCTATTGACCAAACGATTGCTGAACAGCTGAAGATAATTGCTGAAGACATTCAGGAAATTAAGAAAGGTAAATTTGTAACCAACCAGAAGCTTATTTCAATAGAAAAGAAGCTTGATAAAATTAGTGGGCTTGAAAAGCAAGTCACGGAGTGGGCCAGGAAAGTTTATGAATTAGAACGTAACCTTGCTACCATGACCAGCAAAATCGATGAGCTTGAGAACAGAAGCCGTCGCTCTAATCTAATCATTTATGGTGTTAAGGAGCCGGAGGATGAAACTACAGACACTTTGCATGAAACTGTCACGACAACGGTCTTTGAGGATGTACTTGGAATTACAAAGACAGACATTGAAAGAATTCATCGTCTGGGCAGACCAAGTAACGACAACGAAACTAGACCTAGGCCTATAATCATGAAGTTTCTTGACTACCGAGACAAAGTTAGCATTCTTAAACAATGTTCTAAAGATTCCGGTTTCTCCATTGGAGAAGATTTTTCACTTGCTGTCAGGAATGATAGAAAAAAATTATGGGACCGCACTAAAGAACACCGTGATAGAAAAGAAAAGGTATCTCTGGTATATGACAAAGTGCAGATAAATGGTCAGCTCTTCACGTGGGATAGTGAGAGCAGTGACATTGTTCCAGTTGAGCCAAAAAACGAACATCAAAACAACACTGGAAAGCGAATCACCAGGAGCAAACGTTAATAACTGTACTCAACTTAAATGCACGGAGTATTACAAATAAAACGCATGAACTTGAAGCTATTGTGCTGACTTTTAAACCCGATATTGTCGCAGTTACAGATACATGGTTGCACAAAAACATTTCAGACTGTGATTTTGGGCCGCCGCCTACACAATTGTAAGAAAAGACAGAGAATCAAAAGGAGGGGGCGTCGCTCTGCTTATTAAAGGTGACATAAAATATTCAGTCATGCCGGACGTTCCAACATTTGAAGCAGTTTGGTGTAAGATTTATCTGACAAATGGTATCGCGCACGTTGGCGCTGTTTATCGGCCACCAAACGCAGAAAACTCGTACCTAGATCCCTTGTTTGATTACATGTTAAAGCATATGTCTGGCAGCAGTATACTAATGGCAGGAGATTTTAACTTTTCAGAAATTGACTGGAGCTCTCTGGGTTCAGGAACTGTGGCAAGCTCCATAATGCTTGATTTTTTATTCGCATTTAATCTAAGTCACCTTGTTTCCACGCCCACTCGCATCCAGGGAGCGTCCAGAACAATTCTCGACCTAATATTTGTTCCAGACCACTTCCTCCGCGGTACAATTAACATTATATACACATGAAGGCCTTTCTGACCATGAACTGGTGGTGTGCACCTTGCCCTTACCGAAAGTCATCCGCTCTCATCGTCCATTTAAAAGTGTACTCGTATTTAATAGAGCAGATGACGCAGCCATACTTACATACCTTGCTCACGAATTTCCAGACTTCTATGATCTCTCCACCAATGAACAAACCAACATAGACGAGGCCTGGCTTCAATTCAAAGCTCATACTGGGCATTGCATTGACAGTTTTGTACCCTCGACAAAAAAGGTAATCCGTAAGCAAAATCCTTGGATAACGCGTGATGTAATACAAACGAAGCGCAAAATAAAAAGGCTATATACGCAAATCTAACAAGTTACGAGCTGTCCCAGCATACCAATTGCGGATCCAGGAATTAACAAAGTCACTTAAGAGTAAAATTAAATGCTCGAAAGAACGTTTCTGCAGTAGCACATTAAACAATTTTATCAAAACAGCCCCGTATAAGTTTTGGCATTATCTAAATCAACGTCCAAACCCTCATCCGCTGGTATCTCCCCAGGAAGGCAGGGAAAGGGAAATTAATTCAACCGGTACTTTCAGTCAATTTTTACGCCAGACGACAACCAGCTTCCTGAATGCAGGCCCAACACTACCGCCCACGTCAAACTGCTTCTGCTGAGTCTAGACGAGAAGAAAAGCAACGGACCGGACGGAATCCCAAATACTTTTCTAAGATGGTATGCGGAACCAGTCAGTAAATTTATTTCTCTTGTATACTCAAAATCACTCCGGGAAGGCCGTTTACGATCAGAATGGAAAATAGCTAAAGTAGTCCCCGTGCACAAGTCAGGCAACTCATCTTCACCGACTAATTATCGTCCCATTTTGCTGACCTGCACGTGCTGTTAATTACTGGAGAATATAATACTTAGATACATGACCCAGTTTGTAGAAGAACACAATCTACTTAATTCAAACCAACATGGGTTTAGATCCGGCCTGTCTACCGTTACCCAGCTAATTGAAACCCTCCATGACTTCGCATTAGGCATAAACGCCCAGTCACAAATTCCTGTTATTTTTTTAGATTTATCAAAAGCCTTTGATCGGGTGTCCCACATCAAATTGTTATTTAAACTAGAGAACTTATTTGGAGAAATCTAACGTTCGACGAAAACTGGTCTGGTCGGGAAGAAGATTCATGAAGTCAATAGAAGGAACGCCGACCAAAAGGTTGTTGTTTAATATGAAGACGAAGACGTTTCGGCTTCCATACGGAAGCCTTGAGCTCGGGTTGAACTTTAACGCGAGAGCTGCGCCGGACGCAAGAAAAATCGTCTGCGCTGTCGAACGCGCTATAGGTCAAGTAGGAAACCACCGCCGAGATGAGGCCCGAACTCGTGCAGTCAGCATCCTTGCCAAGCTTCCGCGACACCCTCCGACTCCGCTTCTTTCTGGGGAGCGTGATGCTATCAAGAGCCTGCGTATGAACTCGGACATAACTATACTTCCCGCTGACAAAGGCAACGCTACCGTCATCTTGGACAGCAGCGACTACCTCGAGAAAATGAATGACCTTCTGCAGGACGACAGTACGTACTTACGGCTGAAACGGGACCCCACGCTCAAGATAGGAAGGAATTTGCAGATTCTTTTGACCGACGTCTTCCGTTTTCTTCCACCGGACCACAAGTCACTTTATTTCAAGCTTCTCTGCCACAATGGATCCGCTCCCGCCTTGTATGATCTCCCGAAGATCCATAAGCCTAATGTCCCGATGCGACCGATAGTTGACTTTACACGGTCGCCCTTATATCGCTTGTCGGGCTACCTGCACAAGGTTTTGGCGCCACTCGTTGGAAAGAGCTCGACTTTCACACGTGACTCTTTCGATTTCATTGAAAAAGTACGTGACGTCACGGTGGAGGACAACGAGGTCATGGTGTCCTTTGATGTAAAGTCGCTGTTCACCAGCGTACCCGTGGATCTGGCTGTGGATGTGTGCCGTTCAGCGCTGCAGAATGACGACGGATTGTGTGATAGAACCCTTATCGAAGCATCAGATCTCCTGAAGCTGTTGCAGTTCTGCCTTGAGAACACTTACTTTGTTTTCCGTGATGCAGTCTACAAACAAGTTCACGGCACCGCTATGGGCGCATCTATATCGGTGACAACCGCAAACCTTAACATGGAAGCAATAGAAACCGGTGCACTGGCCACCTTCGAACCGCACCCAAAAGTTTTTGTACGTTACGTAGATGACTGTTTTTGCATTATCAAAAAGGATGCATTAGGTGCCTTCACAGATAACATCAATAGCATGGAAGACTCCATTCAATTCACGGTTGAGGAGGAGGTTTCTCGCCGTCTTCCTTTTCTGGACGTTTTGGTCGAACGCCGTAACCACCGCCTTTCTTTCAAAGTTTATAGAAAGGACACCCACACAGGCCGGTACCTTCATTTTATTTCCGTGCATCCGGTTTGCCACAAACGCTCCGTCGTGGCTTCCCTCGTCCGACGTGCCAAAAACATCTGCCCAAGACCAGAAGATCGGGCTGCTGACCTACGTCAAGTGCGCCGAGAACTGAGTGAATGCGGCTACCCGAAGCACTTCGTAGATTCCGTTCTTCAACGGTCATCACACCCGTCAGAACCAGTTGGTCCCCCGTGCCGAGCCCGAGCCGCTATCCCATATGTACCGGGCGTGAGCGAGTCACTGGATCGCGTTTTACGCACTTACGGCGTACACGTCGCTCACGTTCCGGCGTGCAAGCTGTGGCGCGAGCTGGTGTCTGTCAAAGACAAGATAAAGAAAGAGAAGTTTCCTGGCGTCATCTACAAGATTCCCTGCGCAGATTGCGACTACTGCTACATCGGCGAGAGCGTGAATATTGAAAGACGATTGAGGGACCACAAGAACGACGTCAGGAACAAGAGGATTGCTTCTAATGCACTTGCGGAACACGTGGAAGCCGCGACGCACAAAATAGCCTGGGAAGAAGCTTCATTCATCGCAAGAGAGAAGAATTAGCTATTACGTTGATATCTGGAATTCCTAATAATTCAATCAACAGAAAAAACCCTTAACCACAACGCAGGCAATCTCCCGCCTACGTACGCAAGATGCCTGGGGCGATTACTGCAGCGCACTTAAGGGATGTGCTTTGGGCTTTCCGCCCAGTTATCAAGGCTTCCGTATGGAAGCCGAAACGTTTTCGTCTTCATATTAAACAACAACCTTTTGGTCGGCGTTCCTTCTATTGACTTCATGAACTTATTTGGAGACGGTCCGATTCTTCGCTGGATTAGTGACTATCTTGCAGATCGCTACCAGTTTGTACAGCTTGGTGAGTACGATTCAGACACGGTTCCTGTTCAATCCGGCGTCCCACAGGGCTCAGCACTTGCTCCGCTTTTATTCCTACTTTACATTAACGACCTAACCAGGGATATAAATGTCAAAGTTCGCCTATTCGCAGATGATTGCGTGACTTATCAAGAGATAAAAAGTTCCAGTGTCCATGTAAACCTTAACAACGCCCTGAATCGTGTCGCGCAATGGTGCAATAAATGGCAGATGAATATGAATCCAGAAAAAACAGTTTCCATGACAATTAGCAAGAAAAAGGCACCGTTAATTTTTGAATATCGCCTCAACAACGTCCCACTACGTAAAGTGCAGGAGTATCTGTACTTGGGCGTATCGATAACATCAGATCTTAACTGGTCAACGCACGTTCGAAACGTCACAAAAAGCTACGAACAAACTGTTTTTTCCCAAAAGTATGCTGCGTCATTCTGCTCCCTGCACTAAGCAACTCGCATATGTCACCCTTTTTCGTCCAGTTCTTAAATATGCCAACATAGCTTGGTTTCCGTACTTGAAAAACGATGTGGCCATGTTAGAAAGCGTGCAGCGCAAGGCTGTTCGTTTCATATTCAACAGATACCGCCGCACCGATTCCCCAACTGAACTACTGCATCGCGCAGGCCTTCCGACGCTGACTAACCGAGCCAAGGTACACCGCTTGAAGTTCCTATTTGAACTGCTTAACAATTCCTTTAAGATTGATCCCTTAGCCTTTGTTAGTATCAACCGTTCTAGAAACACACGGAATTCTCACATTTCAGGAATTCTCGTGCAAAAACAACGCCTTTCTCTGCTCCTTTTTTCCGCTCGCAGTGCGCGAGTGGAACAAACTTGATCCAGTAATTGCACAACAAAGCTCGCCTGAAAAGTTTACCCAGCTTGTAGAAGAAGCGCTATTGTGGCCAAACGCAGAGTAAACCTATTGTATGATATCTGTGTTATTATTACATTGATCATTTTGCTTTCATTGTTTGGTGCTGCATTACTTGCATGTATTTTATGATCCTAATTTTACAAATTGTGTACTTACCATTGTTTTTTATGTATTTTGAAACACAGTAAGTTTTCTGTGTTGCCTCTTGAATTCTTTGTACATATCCTTTGACACGACCTGTATTAATGTAACCAGTCGATTGTGCCGTTCTCTCTGGTATAATTCTTTGTTAATAATACTGTAAAATTGTTTTTCTGTACCCACCCCTGTTACAATCCCTCTGGGGATTGACAGTATATTTAAATAAAAAAAAACTACGAAAGAGGACAACGGTGAAGCGCATTGTATGGACGGAAGTCTTTTTTTTTTGGATTTTCACTTCCGTAACCAAATAACAATCCCTTATCACTGCTGCCTTCTAGACCCAACAACGTTGCTGCTACCGAGCACTTCGAAGCGAATGGATGCTTTGTCGCCACTCTGGACGTAGTCCAAGTCCAACACTGACTGTGCAGAAATGTTAAAGCTTTTCTCGGAGGCATTTTATTTCTTCACGATCGCCAGGATCCAACCGTATGAAATAAATGATTCGTTTGATATGAACATAAAATTATTGGGCAATATTCAAAATGCTTCAGTTTCAAATCACTGTTACGAAGCTAAATGGGCCTTAAAATTAAAAATAATCTTTATAAGGTTTCTGGTGTCCTTTAGTGTTAAAAATGGAACAAAGACATCCACCGTATCACGCATTTAGCAGTGAAAGTAAAAAGTCATCAGCCACGTCGAGTGTAACTTTTATTTTCGGGCTGGTACAATGTCCAAGTATGAGTATACGTCGGCCTTGTTTGTTGCGGTATTAAAATAGCGCTATTAGACAAAAATCATCGTCACATTCGGGAAAAAAGACTGGTGGCATACTGAAGTAAGTTTGAATAGAGGTGTCTAGAAACCTTTTGCACTTGTTTCTCCTCAGTACAGTTCAACTAGGACTGCTCGTTACCAGCACTATGGCACCGATCCAGCAAATTTTCCTCACGATGCTTCGTCCACCGGTGCCAGTCCAGCTGTTGCGGCGACGAGAAGGTCATGCCGCAGTTTTCACAGATGACAAGTGCACACGCTGGGACTTCCTCTGCAGGCGAATTGAATACAGGAATATATGTTCTTTCGAAAATGATCCGTATGATCGTTACTTTTTTTATCTTGATGTTTCAATGGTTAATGCACGGGAGCAACCGA
This sequence comes from Amblyomma mixtum, assembly GCF_055824585.1. Classification (NCBI taxonomy): domain Eukaryota; kingdom Metazoa; phylum Arthropoda; class Arachnida; order Ixodida; family Ixodidae; genus Amblyomma; species Amblyomma mixtum. The sequence goes on along the minus strand of NC_143021.1, from coordinate 136,177,819 downwards.
CAACTCTGCTCAAACGTTGGCCATGCGTTCGTCTAATAACAGGGCAGCCGAATGAAGAGGCGGCTTCATTCTTACAATACACTCAGTTCTTACAGTACGAGGCACGGTCTTTTATCACCGACGTAATCTAAGGACAAGTTTTCTTACGTGGTTGGTCCCTTGAAGATGACCCTATAAGCGCGGAGCACACCGTAAACGCCACTATTCTCGCATGTTTATCCGCTCTTTTGCGTTACAACGCGTTGATGCACCAGCTGATTCACTTTCTCGAGACATTCACAATTTTTTCTGGCTGTACATCGTGTTAGCGCTCTAGACTTCTCAGCACGAATGTAAGTTTTTTGTGCTACGCAAGCCGTTTAAACGACAGTTTCTACAACTGCGCCATGGAATCACGCATACTGTCCCGCTACTGCTCAAATTACAGAGTGCACGAAAATAATAAGGACAACTGACGCCCTATCAGCATAGAGACAGGGCGACACGAGACGTTATTGCAAAGAATGAATACTGCGTCGAGACTAGCGATCAATCCCATCATCGGTGCAGAGTGGAGGTTGATAGATGACAACCATTCGAGAAGCGCTCGTACTGTCTCTGCCACGTCAGATCGTGTATCCAGATTCTTATCTTGCTTACTTTTATATTCAGTGTGTCACCGTAACGCCAGAATACGACACGCCAAACCGAGAACAGTGCATGATTAAACAAAGACGGGACAGTTGATGCTTTCGATTCAGTGGCTGAAACATGGTTACTAGCGCTAGAAAAAGGCAAGGGACAGCAAAAAGATACGGAAGGGAAAAACTCGAGAAATCAACTAAATACCAGAAACCATGCTTAAGCCAGCGAGAAAAGTGATACCAGATGTAAGAAATCTGTGCCGACCAAAAGCACATGCTTCACCAGTTTCGACTGCAAAGCGCAAAGCATTTTTGTATAACAAACGTAATACGAGCAGACATTACACACTCGAACCGAGGGATACTGAGCATTCACAAAATAACCAACTTTAGCCTTGCACGATAACTCATCCTGTGCAGGTCTGCTGTTCGTCAAAGCATTTTCGCAAAAGCTGTGAGGCTGTCCGGTATTGCGCTCTTATCCTGCGCCTCGTTCTCTTATTTAAATGTTGAAACCACCGAGACAACCCAGCTATCGGTGTACTCGGGACACACCAGGGCACCATTTGTGGGTGTTTTGCTGCTCCTGCTCCTGTTCATCACTGTCGCTAAGCTCTTTTCTAGCTCTGTAACTTACCTGATGCCTGGTCGATCCCATTTCGTCCCATTTCGCTGACTTCGTGCTTGGGCAAACTGTTTGAGCATGTCATCCTCACCCGTCTCACGCAACACATGGAATCCCATGGACTATACCCACATACTATGGTAGGATTTCGATCCCACCTCTCGGCACAGGACGCCCTACTGCAGATTTCACACGCTATCCTCAATGACATGTTACATCACACCAGAGCAATCCTGGCAGTCGACCTCACCAAAGCATTCGACAAAGTTACGCACAGCGCCATCCTGCAGGGCATCCAAGAGCTGCAGTTGGGGCCTAAGACCTACAACTATATCCGGGCCTTCTTAAACGGTCGCACAGCCTCACTGCATATAGATGATATACAGACCCCCCCCTTCACGCTTGGTAACATTGGTACCCCGCAAGGGGCGGTGTTATCTCCCTTCCTCTTCAACCTCACCCTCATCCCCCTGGCCAAGGCTCTCAGCCGCATCCCGCACTTAGGACACACACTTTACGCGGATGATATAACGGTTTGGACCACATACGGCTCGGATGGCGACATAGAATCGACCCTTCAGGAAGCCGCTACAACTATCGCTACTCACGCGGCAAACATTGGGCTTGAATGCTCCCCCACAAAGTCAGCACTCCTCATAATCCGCCCGCGGCGCTTCCCTACCTCCCCCATCACTATCTACCTGCATGACACTCCCATACCGCAAACACCTACCCTCCGCATTCTTGGCCTGCATTTACAGGACACGGGGAAAAACAACCTTACACTGAAAGCACTAAAACAGTCCACCTACTCCGTCATTCATCTTCTTAGAAGGGTTTCACATTCACGAGCCGGTCTAGATGAAGCAGATAATCTCAAGGTGCTGCATGCGTTTGTGCTTAACCGCATTCTTTACGCCACTCCTTACCTAAACCTCTCCTGTTCGGATAAAGACAAGATCAATGCTCTTATCCGCATGGCTACCAAAGCAGCGCTAAACCTACCAAAGAGCACTAGCACGGACAGACTCTTAAAATTAGGAATGCACAACACTATACAAGAACTTATAGATGCACATCGCTACACACAGTACCTTCGTCTGGCTGGCACGGAAACTGGACGATATATACTGGATTCTCTGGGAATTCGCATACCGGCACACACGACAGACTTCATCTCTCTCCCTCGCGCCATACACTCCGCGCTTATCCTGAAACCCCTTCCTAAGAATGTCCACCCTGAATACCATCAATCCCGCCGAGTCGCGCGAGCCAAAGCTCTCCATACAGAATATGGCACTTTAGAGGATGTGCGCTGGGTGGACGCCGCGTGTGGTACAGACCGTTCAGTAGCTGTGGCTTATCATCCAGCAGCCCCCCCATTTACCCATTTCATAGACCCACCTTGTACCCCGGAAGAAGCAGAGGAAGCAGCTATAGCAATAGCCATTGCCCAAACCAATGCGGCTTATATACTAAGCGATTCCAAAACAGCCATTCTTAACTTTGCCCGCGGACGCGTCCATCCCCCTGCGTGGCAGATATTGAGAATGTGCACCCTAAATCCCGATAGGCGTATTGAACTCGTGTGGGTGCCGGCTCACTCTGGCAATCCCGGAAATGAGGCCGCCGATAACATAGCCCGAGGACTTATTTGCCGGGCAAATGGCGACCCCAGCCGGGATTTCTCGAGGGAGCGGGCACACACGTTCTCAGAACTAACTCAACAAGCACGCCTTGCCCGTCGACTCTATCCCCCTCCCCACCCCCGCCTATCCCACTCCCAACAAATCCTCTGGAGGCGACTCCAGACCCGAACTCTTCCTACCCCTCAGCTTCTATCCCACTTCCGCCATGTTTCCCCCGAGTGCACTCTCTGCGGAGAACCGCACGCCACCCTAGACCACATCCTCTTCGGCTGCCCTGCCGATCCTCCCCCGCAGGGACAGCCCGCCATCGGTACATGGGAGGAATGGGAGGCCCTCCTTGCGTCGCAGGACCCGGACGCGCAACTTCGCTGTGTGAACCGGGGTGCCAGTGCCATGGCCCTACGTGGCCTGGACACATGCGCGTAATGTGAGGGCTGTGCGGTGGCCCTGAGACCTTGTACGGTCCAAACTCACTTGCTCAATAAAGTTTTCCATCCATGGTCGATAAACACAACAGTATAGTTTTTGCCATTACAACAGATTTTCTTGAACGTTTTCGAGTGTGAACTTGTACTAACAACAGAACATTGTTTACTGATTACAAAACGATACTACAGAACTGCAGACACGGAAAGCAATTACAAAAAAAAATCTGCACTGCTGCAGCAAAAAGCAAAACAACAGAACAATTTTATCACGAAAAACTTCCCAATCATTCTGTTACATTTCTGCATAGATCTGTCGTTTTTTTTTAGGCTGGGTAACACCTGGCGAAGTTAGCAAGGTGAATAGCAGCGAAGAATATAAAAATCCAGAAGCTCACCCCAAGTCCCTTTTTTTTTTAATTAAGCAAGAAATTATGGTGGCGAAATACTGTGATCAGAACCTTTTCTCTGATTATCTTATGAATACCGTCACAGGATAGAGTTTGTCGAATGCCTTCAGTTGATGGGTTGAAGAAATGTCACCGCAATTTACAATGACAGCTTTAAAATCTCGATTTTCTCCGTCGACGAGTATCAATCTGCACACCGAAAACGAGCTACAGGATGTGCGTGTATTCAAATGGTTATGAAGGTTAGAAGAAAAATTCAGCTTCCTAGAAATTCTGGTAAGGCTGTCAGTGCTTGAAGTAGGTGAATGCCCCCCGATATAAAGCTTTTATGTGTTTGCAGAAGGGACGAGCTTGAAATCTGCTTCTGCGTGCACAATTTAGCACTGGACGTTCATGTTCCTTTTATGCCTTAAATGTTGCACCGGACAGTTCTCAGACAGTTTATAAGCGGTTTATGGACTGCCACTGCAATGCTAATTGAGCGAAAAATTGTAATTTCATCGCGCTTCTAGCAATAAGGACGATATATTCGAACACCTACTTTAAAAAGTAGTTTCGAAGACCGCAAGATCCTCCAGATGAACGAAATCTCAGTGACAAGGGTATACTTACCTGCTTCGACCGAAGAAGCCACGGAACTTCTATACTGGGCAGCCATCAAAAAATGTTGGGTCCGTCGGAGCCGACTGTCGAGGTTTAGCCGCGCCGACGACTCCCACAGGACACGGTCTGCGGCGCGGAAGGCCTCGTCGATGTCGTCTTCAAGCACGCTGCGTAGACTCCAAGGGTCGTAACCCAGTGCCGTGCGCAGAGCGCCCATCACTCGCTGCTGAATGGCGATCCCCAGGCAATGAACAGCGAGCAAACGATGCCCTGGCCTGAGGACCATGTACACGACACTGTGCTCCAGGGAGGGAATCTCCGGCTCTTCCACCAAGAAACAAACGATAACTGCACCCTTGCGCACTTTCCAAGCGACCGTTGCACCTTGGTCACCAGACTGCAGCGCGGCTAAAATACGCCTGATTAGTCCGGGACACTCCGCCCAAGACGGCGCAACCGTGAAGCGGTAGTGCCGCCATGTCTCAAGGCACTGCTGTGGTACGACGCAGTAGTGCAGCCACGCTATGCGCCGGAGACAGTAATTGTCGTTCACAGCCGATTGAGCAGCCTGACAGATGGCACGGCGGACGTCGGACGGCGGAAGTTCCCGCAGCCGTGGTAGCCACAACGCGTTCTCGTCGTCGAGACAGTTCAGTGGCGCTGCATTGAAACCTGTCAGTGAAACATGCAAATTTAAAAGCTGTCTGTGAACCGCTGTCGTGTTCATGGACAAGCGCCGTTGCAGAAAGGACATTGCGAGGATGCGTGGAAATGCGCAGCCCTCTTGATGAGGCGTTCACTAGCACCGTTGTTTCTGTTTCAGGCAACTAAACGAGATGCTTCGATGGCTGGAGAAGTAATATAGGCCGCAACGCTGCTCCAGAGCATCATATTTGAATTGTAGCTTATTTAACATTGGCATGCTTCAATGAAAGGCTAGAAAACTTATGCACTGCACAGTGTTCTAACGAAATTATGCAGCGGAAATAAATATTTTTGCAACGTCCGGTTCTCAAGTTTAGTCTCTTTAACTATAAGGAAGCACTTATCGCAGAAAAAGCATTTGCAAAGGGGCAAAATGCAAGAAAATGAAAAACGGACGGCAAATTTATCGAGCATGAAGAACAGGTTTAGTCGATTTGTCAGAAGCATATCACATCTAAAAAGTTGTTTTTTGCGTGCGGCTGCCATGTGCAAGTTGCACTGCCGGAAAATACGTGCTGTGTCACGAGACATTTTGTGTCCGGCACGAAAATAGCCTACTAATTGATCAGCCACTCTAGCTTTTCATTCTCCCTCGAGGCATTAGTGGCTGAGCAAGCCACGTGTGCTCGGGACGGGCGCTTCAGGCGCAACAAGCCATGATTTCAACTGGGCGCCTCATGGCGGCAAAGGTCAGTGCTCACGTCTCGATTTCATAGCGCACTCATTATGGGTAGCTACTTCCGATTAACGGCGCTCGACGGAGAAGTACGCCAAGAACCACATTGCCAGTATCGATTGAAATGAAGAAATGAAAAGGAAATATTCGTACACGGGGCCGGCATGTTGCACAAGTGTTCCTTATAATGCAGCAACGCGATGGAACTTTGGGGCAGCCATTTGTGAAAGGCAAGTGATTCGCTACCATCTAAAGTCCGCGGCATGTGTCTATCGCCAAGGTCTCGACATGCTATGCTCCCGAGATGGCGTTGCAGAACAATATGGTAGCAGGGAAGAATATATTTACAGGTATTTACACGGAGACATATACCAGCAGGCGGGATAGCTGAGAGCAGCTCCGGGCTGACCGAGCGAGAGATCTTTCTCGTTTTCTTTCCTTGTTAATTCGTGGCATAGTGCAGCTCTTCATTGTCGTCGTCACCTGCTACAATTCCCCTGGCTGCAGAACCGCCGTCCGGGCGGCGTATTCGCCAACTGCAGCCTGTACAGCCACAAGGCTTGAAACCACGGTGAATTGATCAGGGTGATTGAGGATTGTCACAACGGCTTACCTAAAAGAGATGATAAATCCTCTTAAACGGCGTTATATGCCACTAAGCATCACGATTTGCGACCTAAAAGGGAAAAAATGGTAAAAAATGAAATTAAAAAAACAATAAAATTACAGTACAGAGAGCGGAGTCGAACGGCCGACCTTCCATACGCAACACGTGCCTCTAAGCCACTGGGCCATAGCGGCGATATCAAGCCGTCGTTCTGAATGAATATTTATAACCAGCCTTAATGTGGCTGCTACCTGCCGGTGGGTGGCGCTGTCATCGCTGGCTGTACCGGCTGCATTTGGCGAACACGCGTCCGGGCGTTAGGGTGCCGAAGTGTCAGCGACGTGGTAGGGTTTAAGGCGGCGGGAGTGAATGTTGTCGGGGACAGGGCGAGAGGACGATGGCGAAGACGCATGGGCAGCGATTTTCTAGTTGACGTCAGTCACTCTGCGCACCATACGGTAAGGTCCACTGTTGTGGGAAAGATGTTTCTCGGTGACAACAACGCGACGCGAAGGCGACCAGAGAAGGAGGAGTGATCCAGGGTCGCAGTTGACATCATGGTGCGACAGCCGTAGGCGGACCTCTGGGACGCTTAAAATGCATTGACCCAATGGCGGGCTATTTGGCGTGCCACGGTGGCTTGATCGGTCGCATCACGGACGTAGGTGGCGGGCAAAACTGGAGAAGGTGGCATGACAGTGTACAAGGGCAAGGATGTCATCGATGGCTCTGGACAGAAAAGTACGGCCGCGATCGGTGAGTAGTTGCCAATTAGCGCGATGCTCAAGAACGACATTTTGAAAGAGAAAGTCCGCGACATCAGTAGTGCAGCTCGTAGGCAAGGCACGTGTGATGGCATACCGAGTCGCATAGGCCGTTACGACACCGATGCACTTGTTGCTGGAGAGGAAAGTAGGGAAAGGGTCAAGAATGTCGAGGCCAACACGGTGAAAAGGTTCCAGCGGGATACTAGTGTGTTTTAGAAGACCTGCAGGCAATATGAGAGGCATCTTTCTGTGTTGACACAGGAATAAGCGGCGACGTAATGCTTAATGAAGCAAGATAAACCCGGCCAAAGCAAACGGCGCCGGATCCGGGCATAAGTGCGGGAGACACCAAGGTGTCCGGCTGTCGGTATACCGTGCAGTTCTTCAAGGACCGAGGAGCGCAGCCGTCGAACAATGGAAAGCAATAGCGGCGGGCAATCGGGAAGCAGAATATAACCAGCCTCTATATATAGCATTCATTGACTACGAGAAAGCATTTGACTCAGTGGAAACCTCAGCTGTCATGCAGGCACTGCGGAATTAGGGTGCAGATGAGTTTTATGTGGAAATATTGGAAGATTTCTAGTTGTCTATAACAACTGCACAGCTACCATAATCCTCTATAAATCAGCAATAAAATTCCAATAAGGAAGGGTGTCAGGCAGGGAGGCACAATCTCGATAATTCTATTCGTCGCCTGTTTGCAGGAGATATTCCGAAGCCTGAATTGGGAACAGTTGGGGATAGCAGTTAATCGACAATAACTAAGAAATCTGCATTTCGCTGATGACATTCTCTTGATAAGTCACTCAGGACATGAACTTGAAAACATGATCAGTGAGTACGACACGCAGGGGAGAGCGGTGGGTCTAAAATGCAATTTCCGGAAAACAAAAGTAATGACGGTCTAGCAAGGGAAGAGCAATTCGCACTTGGCAGCGAGGGGCTGGAAATAGTGAGGGAATATGTCCACTTAGTGACCGCTGATCCCGATCATGAAAGGCAAATAACTCGAAGGATAAGAATGGGGTGGGGCACATAAAACAAATTATTGGTTGTTCCGCAATATTTTAGAACCTTTTCACTTTTATCTCGACAGCTCGGTAACAGCTTGAAATTGAGCAGGGCCGAGAGCGGCGGGTATTCTGTTCGACGATCACCAAGCACGCCTGTTGCTGCACCGCCGCCGAGGCATTCAGTTCTTTGCGGGCGCAAGTCAGCCCAAACAGCGAGGTTGGTTTGGAAGCAATTCTCGTTGTTCTCAGGCTTGCCGGAATGCAATCACCACTACGTCATATTATTAGCCCACAGATCCTAAACAACTGAGCACACAGCCCTTCACCCATACCATCTGGTGCGTCTATGGACCTTGGCTGTCAGCTCACGGTGACCTGTGGCCCGAAAGCTTCGTGGACCAGGGCTCATACGATTATCTTCTCATCGACCGTGACGGGAAGCCATTCATCTTTTCTTTTCTTCATGCTTTCTGCCACGCCTATCGTCATGTGGCGCGTTTCATCGGCACTGCCGCTCTTCTAGTCTGCGTGATCGGGACGATCACTCGGTCGCCCGTGGTAGAGTCACTAGTTAAGCTTAAATCCTCCACTCAAGTTTTAAAATCGTATTGTTTTTGCAAAAACAATGCATAAACCTTACTGCTTTGTCCGTACTGCTTTGTCCACTGACTAGAACGTGGCACACTTTTCGTGATTAGAAAGCTGCAAAGCATAATGCTTTCTTTTGTGTTTGTGTATGAAAAACTAGTATAGTCGATATCAGTGTGTACCGGCCCCGAAGAAAAAGGCACATATATAGGGAGAAATTAAAAAAATGCTGGATTTTCGATTCTATCGTCGCAGCGCTTTTGCACATGGATGCAAACATCAAAGGTATAATATGTAGATGTTAATCGCTCTTTAACACTGCTCTTTGTGACGCTTCTAACGGTGTTTCTAGGAGATTGGACCATCCATGAATGTTCGGCCTTTATTTCCAGTGTTTGCAAGAGCAATGTGAATCGCTGATGAACGTTTCTGAGTTACACGCGTTGGGAAGTACCGATACAAATATACTATTGAATCGCCTCGAGTGATTCTTTAAAGAGAGATCATTTTCAGTTAATGTAGTACAGTTTGCAGGCACCCTTGTATCACGATTAGCTGTCTTTCCTAGCGTTAAGTGTTGGAATTAAATTTTATTTATTTTTATGTGAAATATTCGTCACGGGATAACGAAACTGAACTTTTCAAGGCTTCTTAAAAACATACTGGAGGGCGTTGGATTCTCTTTGCCTAATATTCTTAATTTCCGAAGTATCGAAGGAAGTGAAGTGCTCCAACCATATTTGCGGTCACCCGCTGCAGACTTCCTCTCTGCACACAGTGCTGAATGCTCATCTTATTCAGCATGTCGACATTTGAAGAACGTCAATGACCGCACGCTCACAGGTGCGGTCCAGACTGTGGCAGTGCACTTTCATATCGTCTACAGAAAAGGGTAGTAAGGATGCTATCCACACATCGCACGCGATTAAAAAATTTTGGCGACAAAAGCCAATAAGTGACACTAAGCTGAACGACTAACTTATTACGCTGGCAAAAATATGGCAGTTTTTTTTTTATTACATGTGACAGCAGATCGTTTTTGTATGTCCTCAACCTCTGGCCGAAAACATGCTCAGATTTTACAATGGATCTAGTCACTTATCCTTCTGCTCACGTAGAGGCTTGTACATCATTTCGTTCCAGGAATTAAAAGCCGTTGGCTCAGGTGCTATGATCGCCCAATGAAGCTTCAGCGCGTTATCTCGAAGACAGATGAAAAAGATATGAGTAGCGATCCCGCCATGTGGGCCACCTACCAACGAGGGTTTACTGCATTTACTGTCTGTAGACCTCGAATAGGCAAAAAGACATTGAAATTGTTATAGATTGGTTGGTTTATTACGACTTAACGTCCCAAAGTGACTGAGGCTATCACAGACGCCGTAGTAAAGGGCTCCGGAATTTCGACCACCTGGGGTTCTTTAACGTGCACTGACATCGCACAACACACGGCCCTCTAGAATTTCGCCTCCATCGAAACTCAGCCGACTCGGCCGGGATCGAACCCGCGTCTTTCGGGTCAGCAGCCGAGCGCCATAACCACTGAGCCACCGCGGCGAGGCAAATTGTTATAGCCATTGATCGAAAGATAGTCTATAGACTGTATATAAAGAAAAATGGAAAATAAGCTGACATAAGGGCCCTATTCTCATCTTGCCCACACATGGAAATTCAGGGATACACACACGCATCGAGTAATACAGTCAGAAAGGTAGCCCCCCATCGAAAAGCTTGCGCTTCAGGCCAACGCAGAAGTCAGATTGTCTGCCAACCCCCTTATGACACTGTCTCTCAGACTTGGTGGCCACCAATAAATGAGCAAAAAAGAGCAAACTGTGGGTAACAGCTCGGATCTCATGCTGACAAGCCAGAAGGTGAGGTGAGGTGAAATTTCACTAAAGGCCACAAGAAGCGCATAATTTTTCAGATTTTTAGAAGCTAGCCCTTTAAATGCCAAATGTTTTCCTGAAAAACATAAAAGAAGCTGCCAATTTTAAGCAATCATTTTTTTTTCATGTACCCCATTTTATTGAAGCCACTTCGCTGCATACACATGGGTAGCTGCAGAGCAGTCAGCTCAATGCATCGATTGCGGTTGACGGCACTCAGACACACGGACAAGGGACAGAAGAGAAAAGGCGACGGCAAAGGCGCTGAACTTCAGCTTTATTCCATAACCGCCGACACACAGCCTATATACCAAAAAGACAGGCGCCAACAGGAAGCGATTTTATTTGCTCGTGGCAACAAGAAGTGATACGACAGGTGGTGGCAAAACAACAAGAACTACAAACAAAAACCAGACGATAGAGCAAAGAAGGATAAAACCAGAACAAGGTGAGAGAAAAATTTTTAAGCAAGTCCTTGTTAAAAGACCGCCAACACGTCAAACAGTAGATAGGTTTGACCAAAAGAATATTTAAGAACTGGTCCGATAAAAAAGGATTAAAAACCATACAAGCAAACAGAGATCAAGCGTAGTGAAAAAATAAAGTGAAATAGTAATAAAAACATGCAGTAGAAACAAAATGGTCATTGGGTTAGCAAACGAGAATTTAGCAACGAAGGTGAAGCGAACAAGTAACACGGCTAAAAGTGGAAGTCAATGTACAGTAAAACCGAGAGATATCAAAAAATGAAATTCAGCAACTAGTATGGCTAGAACGATGCAAGAAAAGGGAGGTTTACGAAAAAGGCAGGGCATGTAACACGTTTGCAAAACCAGGGCTAGGTCAAACACATGTAGAAAGAAAGACAATCTCTTTTTCCGGGAGGGAAATGCGGGTGTTGTTATAAATTCACCCTGGAGACTCAAAGCCTCGGCGGCAGCAACCGTTTTATAGCGTCAGCTTATTCCGGTGCTTTTTTAATAGAGTGACATTAACCAATTTTAAAATTTTCAAGGATACTGTTTTCAGAACGTAGAGGTACAAACTGTACATCATAACCACATGCCGCAGCAATAAACCAGCAATACAACTGTGCTAGCAGCAGCTTGCCGAATACACTGCAAAGAAGCCATGCCATACAAGAATTGGTGTCATCGTGCAATGTTACATGCAGAGTGATATTTTGGTATACGTGCCAGAAAAACCATTAAAATATTGTTGTAGAGCACAATGTTTCTAAAGGTGTAAACAAGCATTTTGGTTCTTTTTGTGGAACCATACGCATAACAGGCAACAGGTGAACAATAGTCACTGCACCTGAAGTAGGCTCAACTACTATTTGTTAACAGCACTGTATCGAGAGCTACGTGAGCGACTATATTTTGTACAAATTTACAGTTAATGTAGTTATAAGCTAAGTTACAGCAGTAAAGTCGCATGTGGTGTGCTGCATGCTTTTCTGCACATGACAGTGAGCCTATGTTGAGAATATTTTTCTAAACTGGCAGGTAAAGTACGCATCCCTGAAAAAGATAACTACCATGAACGGCCGAGGAGGGATGGCACAACCGAAGGCAGGAAGCACCACATGACCCTGCAGATGCTGCCGGCTGGCAAGTGGAAATGAATACATACAGACCAATAACTGTGAGTGCCGGTAACAATGTATTGAATGACGAGAAAAGAAATTGTTCAGAAACCAAAAATAGGAATTAATATAAGAACATAAAAAGCGATGAGATAGCCCATGACAGAAGAAATGAATAGATATGTAATGCACCCATATACATATACACCCATATACATGAGAGCCAGGATGGCTCTCATAACCACATTGAAAGATGAGCTGGCGGGAATACCACTGCATTTTATGCGTGATGAGAAGGTCATAGTCATTCGAATATAGAATGCGCAGGTTTTCATAAATTCCCACCAGGGTGCATTGCACCAGCGTCTAAGGTATTCTTAAATTGAACATTGCGACAAGTGTGCCTTGCGTAAATGATTAGAGAGATTTGAAAGAGGCATGTCTTCACTAGCAAGAAGCCCGATATCTCACGTCACAGCTTAGCATCACACAAAAATTGGTAATGCAGCTAACAAATCTCCCTACAATTAAAAACTGCACAAAATTTGTCGAGTTGTAATGCAAGTAAGATCAGGACAAACTAAAAATACCGAAGGAACACTGGTTAGTGTAATGCAAGGAGGTCTTTGGGTAGAGTCCCATGCCTGGGAATAGTTCTGAGCTTATAGAATCGCCGGCAGCACAGCTGGTGGCAGGAGACCGAGAATATATAACAGAAAGTGGAAATAAGTAATAAACCAGCGCCGTTGGCTAACGACATAAAAGCGGGCTGCACAAGCGAGGCGTATAGCAAAAAGCAACAAATCCTAAATAAAAGTGCAGTTGCATTCCCGATAGTTTGCAGTGCTGAGGAGAGGAAGCATCGACACCTGCAGCTCAAGAGGCGCATGGATATTTGACATTATACTATCTGAACTACTGTTCTTTTGAGGAAGCACTGATAAGTTTACAAATGTCTAGGCAAGGATTGTGCACCAGCGTTTCACATATGCGATCACTGTCTCCGAAAAATTTAGTCTGACGAATATTATGGCGTAAGCACTAGACCGATAAGTGCCAATCCCAAGCAAAAAAATTTGCAGAGGACACTTAAGCTCCGTCTCAAAAGTGTGACGTGATAGCGTGGTGCGTTAGGCTTTCCATTCTGAGCAGTTTGGCAGCTTTGAAAAGATTTTTTCTTTTATCAGTTGTTTCAATTGTTTATTGATCAATTACACACTAAATTTTCTTAATTAGCGTCATCAAGTATTGGCTTTATACTCTGAGCATTTTCAAACCTTTCAACCCAAGCTTTGCAATATTTTCATTTCTTCTATTAATAATTAAATTCTATTAAATGGAATCATAATGATTCCATTTACTCGTGCCGCATATCCCACGCCAATCAATCATCAATCACTAGAACCACAATTACCACGATACAATCTTTCTACGCCTGCCACGATTATAGGTTGCCGATTCGAATCTCTACCGTGAGCTAGGCTGTAACCTTTCTGGTAAGGTTGTGCTGCACGAAAAAAAACTGAACCGTATGACACTATCTGGAACATTTGGCAGAAAGCGGTTGGAATGATACGAATTTTTTACGCAACCCTCGATGGTTTCCGACACGCGGTGCCGACGGCTTACGCCGAACGAGCTGTATGCGCTCTCGCGTAATTGTCCGCTGTCTGTTGGAAGCTGGCCTAACGTTAGCGTTCTGTCGTGCGGCACTGACCGCTTATCGTCGTCTTCCAAGTATTGCAAATTCATGCTTTAGCAGTGATTCAAGTGTAATAAATATTTTTAGTAGCTTTCCGCAGCGCTAGCAAGCGCCTGCGTAACCCTGTAGTGATATCTGGTGGCATTTTTATTTACCACGGCACCTGAGTACTAAACGCTCACGGAGATTATGAGAACAACACTTGCCACGCCGGATATATGCCTCTCTTCTTGTGGCGCCGCATCGTAGCTTAGGCGGCTGAATGTGAACGCAGACTCCCTCCACTACCATCCCTATATAGCCCCACACTAATAACGCGTAGGAGAGGAACGTTGAGCGGGACTTACCGGTTATGCGATTCATCCAGGCTAAGCGACACCGCGCAGGTGTCTTTGTTGACTTCCAAGATAACAAGACGTCACACTGCGGCCTTTCTTTGTGGCGATGGCGTCGAAGACGCGCTTAAGAATCGCTGCAACCCGCTGATATGCCTAGCATATGCGCAGCAATAGTTTTTAACCTGCTATGCAAACGTGTGCACAAAGTCGTGCTCAGTCGCAGGCCAGTGCCAGCTGCTGAGCGAATCACAGAGCGAGTCGAGCTTTCGGTAACGACGCCGCCCGCGGGCACACCGGGCGATGAACTGCGCGCTGCTCTCTGGCTGCCCTGTATTCGTCGCTAAGCCTAGCCCGTTTCACATTGATGCAGTTGTAGTGTAGGACGTCTACGAAGGCGCTGCGTCGCGAACGGCTAGCGGTACGTCTCAGCTCAGTCCAGAGGCAGCGATCAGTCCCAGCGGCAGCGATCAGCGCACACGCTCGAGCATCGGCGCCGTTGTCTTCGTCCTCTTCTTCCTCACGCCAGCCGCCCAAGGTTCGGGAGCCGAAGGCCTGTCTTACAACTTCCCCCGGGCGAAAAGGCGCCATCCTGGCGGCCTAGGGAGATGTGAGGACGGCGGGATCGTAGTATGGTTTGAGGCGGTCGGTGTGGACAATTTCACGGCCTCGGCGACGATGATCAGTAGACGGTGTAAGGGGTTCGATGAGGTAATTGACGGGGGATGTCTGCTTAAGAATGCGGTAGGGGCCCTGGTACTTGCTGAGAAGTTTGGAGGAAAGGCCGGGACTTGAGGAAGGAACCCAGAGCCAGACCAAAGAGTCAGGAAGATAAGTGGGAAGTAGTGCAGAGGGATCACGGGTGCTTTTCTGCTGCTGCTGGGAGTGTGAAGTGAAAGACCGGGCAAGCTGGCGGCATTCTTCGCCATAAGTGGCGGCTTGAGAAAGAGTCGTAAATTCAGAAGCATCAGGGCGGTAAGGGAGAATGGTGTCCATTGTGCAAGAAGGCTCACGGCCGTAGAGGAGAAAGTATGGAGAGAATCCGGTGGTGGCTTGAGTAGCGGAGTTATAAGCATAGGTGACGAAAGGTAGAACGCGGTCCCAGTTGCAGTGATCGGAAGCCACATACATGGCCAGCATGTCGCCAAGAGTGCGGTTAAAACGCTCAACCAGGCCATTTGTCTGCGGATGGTAGGCAGAGGTGGTGCGCTGAACGATGTTGCATTCCCGAAGGAGAGCTTCGACAACTTCAGACAGAAAGGCTGGACCTCTATCACTCAGCAACTCTTTGGGAGCACCATGGCGAAGAACGATGCGATGGAGGATGAAGGATGCAATGTCGTGGGCTGTACCAGATGGCAAAGGTGATGTTTCGGCGTACCGGGTAAGATGATCGATGGCGACGATGATCCAGCGGTTGCCGGCTGATGTGCTGGGAAGAGGGCCGTAGAGGTCGATGCCAACACGCTCGAAGGGCTGCGCTGGGCAAGGCAGCGGTTGCAAAGGAGCGGCGGGTTGGCGAGGTGGGTTTTTTCGGCGCTGGCATGCGGGGCACGACTGAACGAACTTGCGCACATAACGGTACATCCCGCGCCAGTAGTACCGATGTCGTAGGCGGGTGAAGGTCTTCAAGAAGCCGGCATGAGCACACTGGGGATCATCGTGGTAGGAAGAGCAAATGAAGGAGCGCAGATGGGTCGGAATGACAAGCAGCCACTTGCGACCATCCGGAAGGTAGTTCCGACGGTAAAGAAGCTCGTCTCTGATGGCGAAATGGTGGGACTGACGACGCAGAGCACGGGAAGGAGGTCGAGGCGATTGGCCAGATAAGAAATCCAAGAGGCAAGCGATCCATGGGTCTTTGCGTTGCTCGGTAGCCATATCAGCGGGCTCAAACGTCAAAGAATACAGGGCGCAGATAGAAGACGCTGCCTCAGATGGCAGAGGGGAACGTGAGAGGGCATCAGCATCCGCATGTTTACGGCCGGAACGATAGACCACGCGGATGTCGTACTCTTGAAGCCGCAGAGCCCAGCGCGCCAGTCGACCAGAGGGATCTTTCAAAGACGACAACCAGCAGAGGGCGTGGTGATCGGTGACAGCGTCAAAAGGGCGCCCGTACAAGTAAGGGCGGAATTTGACTATCGCCCACAGGATGGATAAACACTCCTTCTCAGTGGCAGAATAGTTCGCTTCAGCTTTTGTGAGTGTCCGGCTAGCGTAAGCGACAACATATTCGTCAAAGCCAGGCTTGCGCTGCGCGAGGACTGCACCCAGGCCGACGCCGCTGGCATCGGTGTGGAGTTCCGTCAGAGAACGAGGGTCGAAATGGCGCAGAATTGGCGGAGTGGTCAAGAGGCGACGGAGTGTCGTAAAGGCTTCATCACAGGCTGGCGACCAGGCCGAAAGGTCGTGGCCGGAAAGGAGCTTGGTCAGAGGGTCGATGATAGTGGCGAAGTTGCGGACAAAGCGGCGGAAATAGGAGCAGAGGCCCACGAAGCTGCGGAGGTCTTTTACAGAAGTCGGTTTCGGAAATTCTGCTACAGCTCGCAACTTTGCCGGGTCCGGGAGAACGCCATCCTTGGACACGACATGTCCGAGAATGGTGAGCTGCCGAGCTCCGAAGCGGCACTTTTTTAAATTGAGTTGAAGGTCAGCGTCGGCCAGGCAGCGAAGAACGGTCTCAAGGCGCTGTAGGTGAGACGAAAAATCCGGCGAAAATATCACAACGTCATCTAAGTAACAAAGGCATATGTGCCACTTAAGCCCGCGGAGTAGGTTGTCCATCATGCGCTCGAATGTGGCGGGGGCATTGCAGAGGCCGAAGGGCATGACATTAAATTCATAGAGCCCGTCGGGTGTGACGAATGCAGTTTTTGGGCGATCGGCCTCTGCCATCGGCACCTGCCAGTAACCAGAGCGCAAGTCCAATGAAGAGAAGAACTCAGCGCCCTGCAGGCAGTCGAGGGCGTCGTCGATACGAGGGAGAGGGTAAACATCCTTGCGTGTAATCTTGTTGAGACGACGGTAGTCAACGCAGAACCGGATGGAACCGTCTTTTTTCTTGACAAGGACCACCGGTGATGCCCACGGGCTTTGCGACGGCTGTATCACGTGGCGCTTGAGCATGTCGGTAACCTGTTCGTCAATGATGCGGCGCTCAGCGACTGACACGCGGTACGGACGTTGGCGCAAAGGGGCATGTGTGCCAGCGTCAATAGAGTGGGTAACGGTGGTTGCGCGGCCCAATGATATTTGCTGGTAGTCAAACGAAGCTGCAAAACGGTGCAGGACGGCGACAAGTTGGGCCCTTTGGGTAGGCGTCAGGGCGGCGTCGACGCAGCGGTGAAAAACATCGAGAGGAGACGGATTGGCGATGGAAACAGGCGTAATGGCGCTGATGTGAAAGTCGGCCGAGCTACCGACGAGGGGGTACGTTGAGGCGGGATCTAGCACGGCAACACTACCAAGTGATTGGCCACGGAGCAGAGTGGTAGGGCAGGAGAACGGGTTAGATACATAAATAGCGCTGGAGCCACGAATAATTGTCACCACGGCATGAGGCAGCAAAACAGATTTCTGGTCAGCGCATCGTAAAGAGGGCGTATATGCGACAGTGGCGTCGGAGAGAGCAGCAGGCGAAGGCCGCGGTCGCGCCACAGCATCCGCGTAAGTTAATGGAGCCGTGATCAGTGGCTGCTGAGGAGGTGGAGGAGGAGAGGGCAGTACCTCGGCGACCTGCTCCTGTATGACTCGCTGGATGTTGGGAGTGAGCGGCGGCGCAGGAGTAGGTGGGCTGGTCGACAAGCACAGCTGGCGGGCGACTTCTTCACGGACGTACTGCTGAATGTGCTGGAGGAGCGACTGTTGGTCCAGAGCACCGTCCCGGGGAAGAGCCAAGCTGCAAATATTTGCCTCTTGAAAGCCGGCTCGGCGGGTCGAAAGGCGCTGTTTGCGCAGCTCATCGAAGCTTTGGCAATGGCTTATCACGTCGGAGACAGGCTGGGGATTCTTCGCGACGAGCATCTGAAAGGCGTCATCATCAATCCCTTTCAGAATATTTCGGATCTTGTCTGCCTCACTCATGGAAGCGTTGATGCGTTTGCAGAGATCGACTACATCTTCGATGTAGCTGGTAAAGTTTTCGCCGCTCTGTTGTGCCCGACTGCGCAAGCGTTGCTCGGCACGAAGCTTACGCACAGCGGGACGGCCGAAGACCTCCGTGAGGCTGGTTTTCAGATCCGCCCAGCTGGAGATGTCCGCTTCGTGGTTGCGGAACCACAGGTTGGCAACGTCGCTTAAATAAAATATAACGTTGGTAAGCTTGACGCTGTCGTCCCACTTGTTATACGCGCTTACGCGTTCATAGGAGGCCAACCAATCCTCCACATCGGTGTCATCCGTGCCGCTGAAGATCGTGGGGTCGCGCTGACGGACGGCACCAGAACAGATGACAGCAGGGCCAGCAGGCTGGGCAGGTTGGGCCGGGGGGTCGGGCACCGTGGTAGAGCCTGGAAGCCTGGGCATGGTGAAGCCTGGGCATGGTACCTTGGGCGGCTGGCGTATCTCGATGGTGAGAAGAGACAGCACCTCCACCAAGTGTAGTGTAGGACGTCTACGAAGGCGCTGCGTCGCGAACGGCTAGCGGTACGTCTCAGCTCAGTCCAGAGGCAGCGATCAGTCCCAGCGGCAGCGATCAGCGCACACGCTCGAGCATCGGCGCCGTTGTCTTCGTCCTCTTCTTCCTCACGCCAGCCGCCCAAGGTTCGGGAGCCGAAGGCCTTTCTTACACAGTAGCTGACTACACTTCGGAACTGGCTAGTGAGGAGGTGCTACCCTCGCTGCCGTTTTACTGTGAACCCCTTCTCACAGTAAAATAATGATATGCTCGGTTTCCGCGACACCTTCAGGAGCGGAGCTAGCAGAGGCCAGGTGAGCCGCCGCGGAGCAGCAGCAAAGCATCTATGGGAAGAAATTTTGTTTGTATGCTGTTATAGCTTGTATCGACAACTCGATATTGGCCAACGATACTTTAGCCCAGGGCTAAGTATGGACGTGAGGAAACAATAGTAGCGCTTTTTACTGATGCCGGCGGCCGGCATCCAGACTGGCAGGCCGGTCCTGAGAGGCGCGCCTGTGCATTATCATGAAGCTTGTATGGCCGTGGTCCACATCAAAACAGCCACGACATCCTCCCCTTCACTCAGGCTCTCGTAGCAGACTGTCAACACTGTTAATAGCGAGGGACCAGAACACTTTAGAGGACCGAGCGGTAGGGCGCGGGATCCAGCGCCCTAGCGCTCACAGTCTCGAGACTGGGTCAAAGCAGACAAAGCTCTCGAACGCGCGCGATTGACGTCCGTCTCAAGACTTCTCATTTCACGCGAGAATAACGCGAGAAGGAGACCCGCAGGTCACCCTTGCAGGTGTGAGCAACGGTGTTGTTGAGCTCCTGCCTGATCACAAGCGACTGCTAGTGGCATGCTCTTTGCGACTAGCAAGTGCGAATGGGCATTAAGGGCGCGTTCAGAGCAGCGAGTGGCAGAGTTCTTGTTGGTTAAGCCCATTGGTCACGGAGGGAGAGTCCCGAAGAATTAAGTTTGTTCTTCTGGGGAAGTCGCTCGCTGACCGATTTTTTGCGGCGCGAAATCATGCCGCAGAACTCCTCACCTAATCCATGGCGCCTCCAGCTATAGCATCACGTCAAATCCTGACCAGTGTTCGGCTTCTTGCTCCGCCGGGAAATTCAAGCGAAGGCACGATGCAGCGCCCCACGTGCGCGCCCTTTCCTTTCGGGCGTCCGTGTTCAAACCGGCTCAAACACGCAGGCGACCGCATTGCGCCTTCGGCTGCATACGCTCTTCTCTATATTTAGTGAAATGTTCGTGTCATTGTCCTTAAACTTTCAGCGGAGGCAATAAATGACGCCATAAAATATTTTTTCTCATAATTTGTGATGAGCAGCATATCACTATCGGAAAAAAACTGGAGCGTGGAAACACGATATCGGAGTTGTCTCGAACATTTATACTTAGGGAAAGGGCCAATAGGGATCTTTGCCTTCACAATTTTAGGTGGAGCCCCTATTCTGGGGTCCCATTGGCATGCAACGCCTCTCGCGTCCGTTGAACCAAGGCCTTTTGGGAGTTGAAATCGACTGGCGTGCGAGAATTAACAGTTTCTTTGGCTCACTGTGCGTCGCCAACCGACCAGAGCAACTCGCATCGCCTTCTCGGCTAGAGTGAACGCGCTTTAAAACACCATTGGCGAATTTAAGCATATCGCTAAAACACGACGGCGCAACGGTATTTAGATATTCTGCAGTAAAACAGAATTACCCTCGTCAGGGTTCTGTCGCACGACACATCCCTCCACAGGAATAGGTCGCGCGACAGAGTCCACGACAGGCGGTTGTGTCGTGCGACAGACAGCACGACAGGCACTTTTTTCGCGTGAAGATAGGCGTGTTTGAAGTCTTTCGCGCGACTGATCCCACGATAGGCAACTCTGTCGAGGCCCGCAGTCTTTGTTGCGCGACACGACTATCTCTGTCCCACTACGATACCTGCGACATCATCCTGTCGCGCTACAAATGTTGCCACGGGCACGTTTGTTGCACGACAAAAAAGAGGAAAGATCTCTGTCGTGCGACATAACCTACTGCAATCACCTTTGTCGTGCGGAAGAACCCATGGAATGAACCTCTGCCGCACGACACAATGCACGAGAAAAAAAGATTTACTCGCGAAACAAAATTGTGTCGCGCGAGATATGCGCTTCAGATGCGCGATAGAAAATTCTGCCGTGCGTTTTGATCTGGCTGGGATACCCAAACAATGAGTAACCGAGCATCTGCACAAAAGGATAAAAGAAAGGAATAAAATGTATAATGCTTTAAAAAAACTGTCATCCTGCTTTGCTTCTCGAGTACACAAGGATGAGGAACAGATTGAACTTGGACCTGAAAACAGCAAAATCTAAATTTGATGAGAACCAGTTTATCCAGATCAACGGAGATCAGAAAAAACAATGCACGGCATTAACCGCCTTTTGAGTAGAAAGAAGACTTGTGATGCTGTGCAAGAAAAAGTTAAACAAAACAAGAATAGGAATGGGCAGGAACTGGCATATGAAATGATTCGTCACTTCATTAACTTTGGTCAGTATGCTGGGAAAATACCTGCACGGAAAACTGCCCGCAAGGACACAGCCTGCTGGAGTATATTATGCTTTTGCAAACTACACCTCCCGAAACTGATACAGTAATAACGCAACTAAAGATTAATGCAACAGATGAAGTGGATGGATTAAATGCATTGCAACTGAATACATTACACCCATTATTTTCCCAGTACTAGCGCATATTAATAATGCGAGGCTTCGGTGTGAAGATTATCCTGAACAGCTAAATGCTGCCAAAGTCACGCCCGTGTATAAAGGTGGTGGTGTATTAGACATCAATACCCATCGGTCGATTTCCGTCCTTCCAGTTTTTTTCAAAGATATCTGAAAGAGCTATAAGTGGTCGCCTCGTGTCCTTTTTTGAGAAGCATCAGATTATTACTCCTGCCCTAACGGGTTATAAAGAAAAAAATTAACGAAAATGGCTTTGATTTATATTAAAGAAAAGGTAGTGGAAAAAAACTGAACACAAGCTTTTGACTGCAATTTTATTTTGGGCCCAAAATAAAAGCATTCGACACTGTACAGCACAACACTTTGATAAAAAAAAAAACATGAAATGTACGGCGTACGAGGGAGAGCACTCAATTTAATTAAAAGTCATCGAGGTGATCGCTACCACTATGTGGACATCAATAGCATATCATCCAGTAAAATGTAAATTCTATACGGTGTACCGCTAAGATCGATTTTAGGGCCATTTTTGTTGTTATTATACATAATTGATATTACCTCCATCGCCGGGCTTACTGACATAGCATTATATGCAGTGACACCACTGTTTTCTTCACTGGAGTAAACGAAGTAAGCTTCGAAAGAGCTGCTAATGAATAGTTACTTAAATTATCACGATGGCTTCTAAAGAACAACTTGAGTCTAAATACATGTAACAAAGTGCATAATATTCAAGCCCGTAAATAGGCAGTACTATACAACCATAAACATAACCTATAATGGAATTCACAAAGAAGAGGTCAGAGAGCGAAAATTTTAGGGCGTATTGTTCAGCGAAGAGCTTTAATGGACTACGCATGTTAATAAATTAAAAGCTTATTTAGCGTTAATAACTGGGAGCAACGGCAAAATCAGGAATCTTACACCGACCTCTTTAAATCAAGTATTATATTATTCTCTGTTTTGCTCTAGGTTAAGTCATGGAATATTAGTTTGGGGAACGACAACAGCCATAACTATAATAAATTTTCGCACGAAAATACTACGCTTGTGAGAACTATAGAGGTGCTAAACGCATCTTCCAGCCAGGCCACTCTTCATTAAATACAACTTGCAAAAAGCAAACTCGGTCTATTACTTTGAACTCCTGCAGTAGGCCGACAGAAACAAACTGCTTATCCCTCGTATAGAAAATAGCAGTGCATACCCGACCCGCTGTCCTAAACGGAGAGCGCCTTGATACGAACTAATTATGGTCGCCAAACGCTAACTTTCCAGCCTACAAAACTGTTCAGTACCTCTGGAATGTGCATCTTGTTTCAACAAATCTTTCGCTATTTTTAAATTTGAATGCAGAAAATTGTTGGTCAATTCAGTAATTTCATACACGACTCAGCGAAGTTTGTTAACTAGAGTGTTACAAAATCGGTTGAACTGTTCATCCGAGTTCCACGGTTAAGACATTGAAAATGTATGTAATGCTTACCATTGGATACAAAATTGTTCAAGTGCGCTAGTTTTGCTTTTATGAAGTATTGATTTTCATGTCCATAGTGCCGGATTCGCACTTCGGTTCCTGTTGCCTGTACAGTTTGTATACAAACGTGGATGAGCTATCAGAAGCCGCGTTTCCTTTCGTGTGATTACAACGTTTGATCGCTTCAGAGTGATGTACAGGACGGTACAATTTTGCCTTTCAAAGAGTCTTACCCCTACTATTGACCAAAGTGTTATCTGTGCAGTTTCGTTTAATGATGCAAGAACTTACAAGGGGCCAAGACACAGTTCGCGGAACAAGTAAAGGAAAAAAAACTCATCTATTTGATGAACATCTTCGTAAAGTCTGCAGAAACCAACACTGGTAGCAGAGCAGGTGAAGCGAAAATACGGGCACCACTACCACTGCTGTAGGTCCTTCTCCAGAGTGCTGCTCTACCGGAATTCATGCTTTTGATCCGCGTTGCAGTGCTGCATCGCAGGTCAATCGGGGTGCTGGTTCCACCAGTGCCACTCCCGGTGCTCCCTCGAAGAGAAGCTACCTCCGCGCTTGTCACAGGTAAACAGCACGCGTTGAACAGCACCCGCTGCCATTAGGTGGAAAATGAACAACAAACAGAAACCTTCAGGGAAAAAATACCAAACATTCTTTCATAGCAATATTTGAGAATGGCAATCTAAATGTGTTAGTACCGCTTCAACTCGGCTTTAGAATGGTAATAGTCTGTTACTGACCGCAGACGGCGCTCCAACTGATCACACGTTTATTACAAATGGCTAGGTAGCCAAAAGACGGAGGGTGAAGTGTGTTAACGTCTGTTACAGGCTGGTGAAAATAAAGGATTCAGAACTTTTCATATTGTGGACCTGCGCAAAACGGACAATGGACCAAGGAAACAGAGAACGACACGGGCTCTTTCCTTGGTCCATTGTCCGTTTCGCGCTGGCTCACAATATGAATTACTTGCAACTTTCCCAGCAAAACGTATTATCAGAACTTTTCTTTGTAGTGACCTTTGAAAGCAGCAACGATCTACGTGAAACTGCTCTGAGGTTCACGCAGCTATTCCCTGAAGAGCTTTGGCCGACCTATTTGCCTTCATTTCATTAGATTTATCGGACTTCTGGTGCGCTCAAGCCAAAAGTGAAAGAAAAAATATTAGCTCCAGGAGGTCGCTAACACCGTTCGCGGATGGAACTCAACACGCAGCTGGTTCGGCTTATGGGGCTTTTACGGCCAGCGACTGAGGCTATGAGGGACACCGTAGTGAAAGGCTCCGGAAATTTCGACCACCTGGAGTTCATAAACGTGCACTGGCATCGCACAGTACACGGGCATGTAGAATTTCGCCTTCATCGAAATTCGACCGACGCAGCTGGCAACAAACGGCATCCTTCTCTTCAGTAGCCGAGCGTTATAACCACTGAGCCACCACGGCGGCTGGTACGCAGCTGCTGTACAATGTACCGGGGAAGAGAGGGCCAATGCTCATTGTTATGAAGGTAAACGTAATGTGGATTGACATAGAAATTTCTCGAAGTGTATGTGGAGGACAGGCCAACGGATAAATTTGAAATGACGCACTCCAAGAACTGCACCACCTTTACTTTCGAGATGTGCGTATGCTGGCAGAGCACAGGAAAGTGCAAGTTTATTTCCGCTTATTTAAAGAAGGTATTTGCGGGACAATTAGCTTCTCACTGTGTCTGCTTATGGTTGAATATTTTAGGTATGCAAAATAATGTTTTAAACACCGAAAATTTCATTTAAAAGTTACGGTATAAAAATAATCTACGACGCACGAAACATTAAAAAAAAATAGGTTGCATACGGTTGCACACAACTATGTGCTTAAACCTGAGGGGCTCACCGTTGTCAACCTGCGAGGATCTTACCTTGACGAAAGCACGCTACTCTATGCAGGTACGGTTCAATTATTTTTGCAGTGATGGCTCGCAAGAGTTCCATGTGAAAAAACAAAACAAAAACAAACAAAAAACAAACAAAAAGCGGAGGATTTTCCTCACTGTGGGTAAACACCACAGCTCCGGTTTTCCGTAAATAAGGAAGAGGGAGTTAAACATGGCGAGGGACAGGCGCTTTAGTTGAAGGGTGCAGACAAACAAATTCGACCACCTAATCTTTATTGCATCTAGGGAGGGGAAGTTATGAAAACCTTACAGCAAGTTTTTATTTGGACGTTGCTGCGATACGCTACACAATATGTAATGAAAAACGTGTGTAGAAAATTAAGCACGAAGCAGAGTGCAAGTACGTGACATTTCAAACGCTTCGACACTACACACTTTACCCTTTCTGAAATAATTTATCTTGCGCATGCAACTACGTTGTTATCTTCAAAACTTCATGACGTCGGAACAAAACTTAAAAAAAAAAATGCACATACGGAACTGAAGGCTCATCGCTCGCCGCATTCGCGGACGAGCAACTTTTACAATTCTTCTGCTTCCACTAAAGCGTCCGCAAACTGCGAAACTCGAAAGAAAGCATTCGACGGAAACATGTTAGGGATTAACTTCATATCAAAGCAGAAAAAATTCAGGGGGCACTTTGGCTCTCTAAAGTATTGCCAGGCGAAAGCCTTTCTAAACTTTATGACGTCGGAACAAAACTTTAGAGGTGGTGACGAATGGCGGCTACGGCCGCTTATCTGTTTTTTAAGCATGAAATGCTTTTAGCACCCGTTGTCGGCAGTGTGGTGACGTCACGCCGAGACCGAGAGCCATCATCCGCGCACTGAAACCCACTCATGCGGGCATTGAATTCCACTCATCCGGGCTCTGAAACGAGAATATCCGGGCACCGTACGAGACTTATCGAGATTCAACGAGACTCTCTAAGCCCTCCTACAGGACCGGCATACAAGCGCCGGTTGCTCTCCAAACGAGTCACAAAAAATAACTGCTGCCAGTGTCTTCTCAATGTTTATCAAGATATCAGTCGAGCTGTGCGTTTGATAATGCACGGAATTATAATTTCCGATTTCTAATAACGCGTGCAAAAAGCACATTGATGCCACAATACACTTCGTTGTCATACGTGATCTGTTAGGGGCTTTGAGAGAAGGCCGTATGTTTCGAACGTGCTGCATATACATTCTTGTCAGGCCTTCGTCTCGTAGTGTCCGCGTACGCTTCTGCATCGTCCTGGATTTCAATGCCGCCACCGTCACAGCTGCTTAAGCCGAGCAATGGAGCCTGTGTTAGGCCCGTAAACATTTCATGCTTTCTCTACTCTCGGTTACGGGATAGGCATTTTTGTCAGCCAGCGTCCGCTTCGGCGGACGCGGTTGTTGCACCGACGCGCGTCTTTTCTTTCCTTTTCTTTTTCTCTTTCCTCTGACCTTTTAACTCTCCTCTGTTTGCACGTGGCAGCGGTGGTGGCTCGGCTGGAGCCAGCAGGCAGGCCCGTGCAATTTCCTCTTCATCCTTCTCTCAGTCGCAACAACAACAACAAAACTTTATCTTGGTCTTGTCTATGTAAATTGTGAGCTTTTCCAACGCGGCATACAATGAAGCAGTATTGAAGTTGCTTGGGAAAAACCTGTCATCAGTGCATGGGGTCAGCTATGAGGCACAAGCGAAGCGTTCTTAGAGAACCGGCTGTCTGCCAAATGTGATATCCACTGTTTTCGAGAGTGTATTGAAAAAAAAAAATGCAAATGAACTGTTCCTGCAGACTAAAACGCAGGCGTCTATGAAGGAACCTGCACCGTCACAAACTTTCGCATGATGTAGGAAAGTTGGCGGGGCGACAGAGCGCCCAAATGCCGTCTGCTGCACAGCGCTACCTATCAACGCTATGCTGCACCGTGTTCCAAAAAAAAAGGGAGCGCCAAATACAGCTAATGACGCACCACGCAATACAAAAAACGCGCACCTGGCGTAGTGCACGACGTTTTTGTCATTCTGCAGCTCTTATAATGGGTAATATAGAGTGGTCTCTCAATGAGATAAAAAAGCAGGAAACGTTGTTCATCTTGAAAAAAAAAAAACAGTTAACAACACGGACAACAGAAACAGAGGCGGACAGGATGCGCGCAGACTGACCGCTTATTTTTTTTTTTTTGGTGCACAATGATAATGAAACACTTCAGTAATCTCTTTTTCGATAAGTATCCCAAATTACAATACATTTGCAGTGCCTGTGAAAAAAAAAAGAAGGTGCGTTTTCCGCTTCTAGACAAAACAACCATTTTATGCAGGCATAGGGACCGTAGTACAAGAGAGTTGTTCGAGGCGTATAATATAAAAAAAAGATAATATAATATAAAGATAATATAACAATAATATAATATAAAGATAATATAAAAAAAAAGACGAAATACCGTGGTGGGAACCCGACCGCGGCGGCCGCGTTTCGATGAAGGCGAAACGGAAAAAGCGCCCGTGAGCTGTGCGATGTCAGATCACGTTAAAGATCCCCAGGTGGTCGAAATTATTCGGGAACCTTCCACTACGCTACCTCTTTCTTCCTTTCTGCTTTCACTACCACTGTCCTCCCAACCCTTATTGCGCGCTCCAGGTGTCCGCCGATGTATGTGAGACACATGCTGCAACATTTTTTTTGCTAAAAAAAACAATTTACCAAAAAAGAACAATTTAAAAACACGTGTATACGTATGCAATACTTCTGTTGTACTTGCTGATTGTGATTTGTTTCTGGACGCGAGTTTGTGACAGCAGCGAAAGGACAGCTCTGAGTACGTGGTTTTTGTTCACTCTATATCTGTCATCTTTCATTCAATAAAATTCAGTCGTGAGTCCGTGCGCCTGCTGTGCACTTCTCTTTCTGTTCTGCGTGTGTTCTTGAGTAATAACCCAATTTTCAAGACAAACACACATGAACTAGCCTAGCTTGCCGCTCCAATGTAACAAAGGGGCAAAAAATAACTCTGCACGCCCGCCGTCCCAATAAAAGCGTGGGAGAGAGCTCATAGAAGCCTGGATTATTTCCAAGACCAGTGGCCGATACGTTAGCTTGCTTTCAATTTTGCTTTTCCAGAAGAATCCTAACACGTCAGAATCATCTTTATACCTTGTATGGCTGCAGGGCCCTTTTTTAGTCATTTAAACTTTGCGCGCTCCCATCCAGTCGTCTAGGTGCGCGCGCAGGCTGCGCAACTAAGCATGACCGAATGGTTGCTCCCCAGATGTTCACATAACGGGAGTAGCACCGGCGCGCCTGGCACCAAGTGCACATGTGGTGTTCGCGTGCTAGGCGGTAACGTCACGTGTTCAGGAGAGCATAAAAAAATTAACGGTGCTTTAGCTTTGTGTAAACCGAGCGATAAGCAGTAGCTTCCCAATGGCTTAGCCTGCAAAATACCAAACAAACGCTAAACACACAGCACAACAATACTTCGCCGCGCTCAACCATCGTGAAGCTTCCGCTTCTCACTCGGTTTAACCAAAGCTAAAGCACCGTTAATTTTTACGTTACGAACACCATTCCAGGCAAGCAGTTCCAGTTTTGGCACAGGATTGGTCAAGCTATTCGTGTGTTGCGCGAAGTGCAGTGCGAGCGAAAAGAAAGTAGACCAGCAGAAGCTCGGGGTGTAGGTGCACGGGATGACACAGGGCGCACTCGTCGAGCCGGAAGACAGGTGACCAAAGTGCCAGTCTATTCCAGTTACCATAGCACAAGTTATACCACAGTGCTGACACTATACGCTGTTACGCTACACTTGTTGCTCACTGGCCACGCACAAAAGTGCAGTCGGGTGACTGAATGTTTTTGTATGTGGCACCTCGGATATTTTTTTTTTTTCTGACAGTGATCACGCCCCTCAGTTTAGGGGGTGAAATGGAAACCTATCTGCGGTTTCATCGGTTTGCAGGGAGCAAGAAGATGCACGCGATTCCTGTTTTTTAGTAATATCACTCGGGCTTCGACTGCTCGCTCCATCGGTGCTCTATGATGGATCGAATTGCCAAACTCAGCAAGAGCGACTGCTTGCTAACGAAGCACACGGCTGGGCGCCCGTAGCCTCATAGCATCTTGCTTAAGCTGCGCGTAGCCCGCGATTCCCGTTAATGAATAGTCGCAATGCTTGGCAAGTTCAAGGTGAGTCACGCGGCGTTTACTACTTGCAGCATGCTCACTGTCTCTGGCGAATCGCGCAGTCAACTTTGTGCTTATTATTATATCACAGAAGCCTTTTCCAACTTAGGATGTTCATAACAGAGGGCTTTGTGCACTATGAGAGGCGTCACCTAGCACATCATGCTGGTCTAAATCAGGCGCTACAACATTCAACTGGCTTTTTCTGAGCGTTCGCTTCTGGTAAGAGCGCCTCAATGCCTAATGTTACTTTCCTCTCAGTGCGGTTGCGCGCCCTCGGTAACTCGGGCAGTTGCAACGAAATCTCGCCTCAGGGCCAGCACACAAGCGATACGACGGAGCGGTCGCTAGTGGCGGGCGCCGAAGTGGCTGTCATAATCTCACGTTCAACTCGAGTTCTGCACAGCCTTCAATCAGACGAATTAAATCTATATCCGCCACAGTCTTCTAGTGTTTTTTCGCCGCGCGCAGCGGCAGAGATCACCTGCATCACTACGTCAATGAAACAGGACTAATGGAAAAGGAAACGTATGGAAAAGAACTAATATAGCTACCTTCTGTGGTGACTCTGCCTGCCTTTTTGACGACACTCCTCTGCAACTCCGCAGTTGTGTCTGTGCAAATCCAGTGCATGTGTTCGTTTTCAGACGTTTACGGCAGCGGATTAGGTATACCTGCAGTTGTTCTCACCCGGAATATAAACAGGAATAACAAAGTTCATCTGTAAATGTACGGAACGAAATGCTTCCGGTAATACCAGGGTTGCTGTGCCGGGTATGCAAAACAGTGCTACAGGCAATGGAACGAATTCGGGATGCACTCAGTGTTAGCAATATTCTAGAAGGAGTTTTCCAGCCTTTCCTGTGCGTTATGCGCATCAGGGCAAGAACTCTCGCCGCGCTAGTCTATTCAATCCGTCGTAGGTCGCTAATGAAGTGAACAGTCGATACTTACGTGATGTTGTGGAAAACACTGAGGAGTCTGCATACAAGGGGCATCGCAAGACGCTCAGGTTAAACATAAAATAAAAAAGTGTGTGTGCCGTATCGAAGCACACACCACATTCAAACAAGAGCCCACCTCTACTTCGCATAGAGCATGGCTGGTTGATAAAGGGACCTTTCCGCAAAGATGTGTTTGCGAAAAGTATCACAATTTGTTCTTTAGTGCGCACTATTCTTTCGCTCCGCCGCTGACTGAAAGCTTCAATCGGCAGAGCCAGCTTCGGATTCCGTGCATTTGCGGCACTGATAAAGAAATTGGTTTTGAGGAAAGGAAATGGGGCAATAAATTCCACGTACCTCCTTGGACACGCGAACCGCACCGGAAGGAAGAGAAGAGGAAAAGGGTGAAAGAAGAAAAAGGATGAAAGAAGTGTCGTAGTGGAAGACGCCGGAAGAATTTCGACCATCTGGGGATCTTCAACGTCGACTGACATCGCATAGCACATGGGCGCGTTCTTGCGTTTCGCCTCTATGAAAGCATGGCCGCCGTGGTCGGGTTCGAACCCGGGAACGCCGCATCAGTAGCCAAGCGCCCTAACTGAGCCACCGCGGTGGGTTCAATTAGGATAAGTCGGGTGGGCCCGCATTTCCTACAAGCATTGCTATTTTTGAAAAGGGAATCAAGTATTAAGATCGATGTTCGGGCCGTAGTATATAAAAAAATAGTGACGCTAAGTGGAATCGCTTAAGCGCCGTGAGAAATTTAAGGTTAAATGTAATTTTTGTAAACAAATCTGCTGAAGCCGTTTGTCCTTGGGGTGGATCGTCATTGTACATTGTCAGCCACTTCCAGCTTGAATACGACTCCCTGCCACCTCTGTTCCGCGCTGCGCCCGCTATTCCTCACATGCACGTCCCGGCATTTGGTTTGGCCTGTAGCTGCAGGCTGAAGCAGCCGAACACAAACCACAGTCGCACAATTCCCATTGTTTGGAGCACCGCCATCGCAGGGCCGTGGCGCATCGCTTAAACGCTGCACCACTTCGCCAGGAGGGGCATGAGGACTCCCATTGATCAATCAATGCAAACTAGTGAGTTACCTGCATATAGGACGCTATTACGCTGCCATGTCATACCCTTAGGCGTAGCTTTAGTGTCGCTTCCATTTTTTTTATATTCCGGAATAATTTACTGCGAACAGTCCCTAAGCAGCTGATAATATGTATATGGACATTTTACTATAACTTTTACGCTGATACAAGTGGAAAGTCAGTTTTAGAAATATATTTTAAAGCTATAAATGTTATCGGGAAGAAAAAGTTCCTCAGTGGTG
Organism: Amblyomma mixtum; assembly: GCF_055824585.1. NCBI lineage: Eukaryota > Metazoa > Arthropoda > Arachnida > Ixodida > Ixodidae > Amblyomma > Amblyomma mixtum. Next base: position 136,146,396 of record NC_143021.1, on the reverse strand, counting down.
GCGTATACTTGCGTTCATCAGCCGAAGAGGCTGCAGAATTTCCAGTGCGGGAATCCACCGTTGAATTACGTCGTTCTTGAAGTGGCAGGCCGATGCCTGGTTGCGATAGGCACTCGCGCAGGGCACGGTAGGCGACGCGGTATACGTTCTCGATGTTGTTCTTATGCACGCAGAGCAACATCCAAGGACAGTAACCTAATGCCGCGCGCAGAGCTACCATCACTCGCTGCTGGATGGTGTTGCCGGAGTAGTCGACGGCCAGTAAGGGTTGAACCGGCCACAGAGCTACATACACGGCACTGTGTGTCTGGGCCGGGTTCTCCGGCTCTTCGGTCAGAAAGCAGGCGGTGACCACAGTCCTGTGTACTGTCCAGCCAAGTGTTGCCTCGCGTTGGCCAATTCCCAAGGCAGCGGCAATGCGCATCAGCAGTGCGGGACACTAATTGTAAGCAGGTGAAATCCCAAGGCAGTGCACCCACCACACATCTATGCTCTGGCGATGCGCCATCCAGCCGCGCAGCCATGCTATCCGCCGGAGACGGAATTCGTCGCTCTCAGCAGCTTGGACACCTGCGTATACCGCATGGTGAATGTGGGACGGCGGCAGTTCCCGGAGCCGCAGCAGCCACCACAAGTTCTCTTCGTCCAGAAGGGAGAGATGCGCTGCATTGAAGCTACGCAGCATAAATTGCAGATTTGACATGTGGAAAGCCGCCATCAAAGAGTCGCTTTTCGATGCTTATGCGCTGATCCTTAGCCAGCATTCGTCTGTGTTTGCAAGTGTGCACTCTTCTCGGTGAGGTAAGAAACGTTATCAGTTCACTGACACCATTTCTTTTTTTTATTACATACGTATAGACGCTAGGCTTCATGCGCTTCTATTGGAGGAGTGCTCCGAGCCCGCTCTTTAGTGATACTGCTGATAAATCTTATTCATTTGTGTCGCATGCTGGAATGGTTTGAGCTGATGACTCACTTCAAACCCTTGGCTTGGCGCTATGTCCTGAAGACGTAATGCAAAGATGTTTTGTCATTCTATATCTTGCGATTCTGCGCTAATTTTCTGGAAGATACGAAAGTATTTATCTGATAAGAAACATTTCCAAGCGCTCCCAAAACAAAAGAAATAAATGCGTTCAGCAGAGTTATCAAGTATGATTTATACGTGCAACGCAATTTTTAGAAGCATATCTTAGCTCGCGAGCCCCTGGAGACAAAGTTCCTAGCTGGTTGTACGCATATCCCTAAGTGTATTTATGCTGCCAGGCTGAGTACCTGCCCTATCACGCGATTACGCTTGTTGGTCGGGCACAAAAAGAAAGTAATCGAGGGCTCTAGCTCTTCCTTCTCTGCCAAACGGATAGTAGCGGAAGAAGTGGCACGTGTATTTTTGTATTTTTGTTGACATAGAAACAAACTCTTTCCACTTGTTCACGACGGTTGCTACAGGCGGGCGATGCTTTCTTTCAGCGCGGATACCTTCCCTCGCTATATCGGTTGATACAAGTGTTCCCGTTTCCTAAGGCAATCAATGTGATCTGCGGCTTTCGTGAACGCCAGGAAAATATCGATACCTATACATAGTGGAAACATGCCCATCGTAGATGGCCTGCTTTCAAAGCATGGTGGCTTTCGGTGGGAAGTTAGGGAAGTTCTCAGATGTGAATGGAAAAGCGAGGGCAACAATACTTATGCGCAATATCATTGCAGAAGATAGGCTACCACTCAGCCGTGGTGGCGCAGTAGATGCGGCGCTCGGCTGCTGGTCCGAAGCACGCGGCTTCGATCCCGGACCCCGCTGTCGAATTTCGATGGAGGCGAAATTCTAGAGGCCCGTGTACTGTGCGATGTCAGTGCTCGTTAAAGAACCCCAGGTGGTCGAAATTTTCGGAGCCCTTCAGTACGGCGTCCCTCATCGCCTGAGTCGCTTTGGGGTGTTAAACTCCCATAAGCCAAACCAAAATATAGGCTAAATAAAAGAAATTTAAAAGGCGCAACGAAAGAATGTAAACTTCGCAGAATGCAGTTTCGTTAAGCTTCATTTGTACAGGACGTTAATAAGGCCGAAACTAGAATAGGCATGTTGTATTTGGGATCCTAATTAAATATCTCTAATCAACGCTTTAGAGACAGTTAAGAATCACGCCGCCCGCTTTATTGTTTCAAATTACTCACGACCAGCAAGACTATTTGCCATAAAGTCAACTCTTGGTCTTCCAGCTCTTTCTTTTCGCTGTAAGTATTTTCGCTTATGTCTTTTCCAACGTATTTATTATACTAACTCTATTCTCAAATATCAGTTACTGCTTCCTCTATCTTATATATCTTCGCGCACTGATCATAGTTTTAAGGTATGAATCACGCACTGCAGAACCGCCCTTTGCTTGAGTTCATATATTCCTCGAACTGCAAATGAGTGGAACCACCTCTCTGCCTTCATCGCTGCCATCACCGATGTCGAACATTTCAAGAAAATTACTTCTGATTTTATATGCCCGTCCTCTCTGTTATGCCTCCGGGGCTTGAGAGTAAAGGGAATAAATAAATAAATAAATAAATAAATAAATAAATAAATAAATAAATAAATAAATAAATAAATAAATAAATAAATAAATAAATAAATAAATAAATAAATAAATAAATAAATAAATAAATAAATAAATAAATAAATAAATAAATAAATAAATAAATAAATAAATAAATAAATAAATAAATAAATAAATAAATAAATAAATAAATAAATAAATAAATAAATAAACTAACAGCTTAAAGATCCCTGGTCAGGCCTCTGCTTGAATACGCGTCAGTGGTGTGTTCACCTCAGCTAGTGCATGACAAAGACAAACGAGTCGGTACAGAAAAAAGCAATCAGATTACATTTTAACCGCTATGATCGCAACTTTCCCCCTTCAGATCCTTACCATGCGTTATCACCGAATTCCCTCGAGCATCGACGGAAATGCGACTGGATTATCATGCGACACAAAACTGTGCGCAAGTGCGTTCTTTAGGTGCCCCCATTTTATTCACCAGGCATTCTGCACGTGTGACGTGCCGGACCGATCCTATGAATATCACACCCGGTGTTTGTTTGGTTGCAATAAATTTTCATTTTTCCCGCACGCAGTTCAAATGTGGAATAAACTTGATGGTTCGTTGCGACAGCTACCACCTGAGCAGTTTTTGAAAGAAATACCGACTAGTGTATTGTGATTTTCATTTCTATGTAACCATTCCTGCAATGTCACACACCCAGACAGCGGTGTCTGTAAAGAATAATACTATCACGAACTAGAAGGAGATCTCAAAGCGGTCGAGTTCAATCCCACAAACCTAGACAGCCCGAGCGCTCCTGACGGGACCGTGTCCGCATCGGCGTCCTCTCTGCTCACGATGGAGGTGGCGCGGCACAAGCTTTTGGCATTAGTCTACCCTTCCCTCGTCAGAGAAAAGCGTCATCCCGGTGCGGAACGGAGTAATTACAAAAGAGGAGAAAAGCAAAACAGGGAATGTAGACAAAAAAAAATTAGAGGGTAAAACTGACACGTAATTAATAAGGATGAGAAGCTGAGACAAACAAAGGTCAGAATAATGTGCATAGGGCGGGAGATGCGCTTAATATACAGCCTTGGAAGCTCTGCAGTGACGTGAGAGTTGCGGGATCAAGTGGACCACGTGCACAACATTTATTTGTGCTCGCCGACGGCCACAGTTCCGTAAGAACGACTTCACAATTCATGCTGTCGACGTGGCCGATGACATATAGAGCGAATTATTAGTGCAGGAATTTTTCACCCTTTTTGGCGGACAGGGTTGACACTGAGATACGGTCACATGGGATATAGAAACTCCTCTCTGGCAGAGGTTGTAATGTCGGGAGTCCGTCTTTTGCTGCTTTTTCATGAGTAAGCGAGCCAACTGACGCACTTGTTCGGCTTGGGCGACGATTGTGCCCGCGTCTGGTGCGACGTCGTCATCCGCGCTCGAGAGCTCCTCGTCCGGCATCATCCACCCTTCTCTCCCGTAGACGATACGGAACGCGGTAGAGCAGGATATTTCCTGAATTGTGGTGTTAACAACGTAGGGAATGTACGGGAGTATCTGATCCAACGTTTTGAGTTTCGCATCCACCTAAATAGAAATTATATCCGCTAGTGTCGTGTTCAGGCTTTCTGTAAGCCCAATTATGTGGGGACGATCTCGTCCTGGTTTGTGACAACTAGTAGACGTGCTATACCCGCGGTCATTAGTTCATGCCATCGCTATCCGTGAGGTCATTGTGTTTTCATCGGCTTGCCGTGAGGCAACAATTGGGCAGCTGCTTTCGGTGAAGGACACCAAAAAATTGATATAAAATTATTTTGGCACGAAGAAAAAGATTTAAGAATAAAGAGTCCCAGCCTGTGCCACAGGAGAGATATACATAGATTATGCTAAGACTAAAAAAAATGGAAAGTGTACACGAGCCCGCACAGGATAGGTACACAGTGGTAGCGTACCTTTCGCAGACGGCCGTAAGTTCAAAACGTGCCGGCTTGAGGGCACACAGCAGCACAATCTCATATGGTTTATGGGGTTTAACGTCCCAAAGCAACTGAGGCTATGAGAGACGCCGTAGTGGAGGGCTCCGGAAATTTCGACCACCTGAGGTTCTTTAAAGTGCACTGACATCGCACAGTACACGGGCCTCTAGAATTTCTCCTCCAAAGAAATTCTGCCGCCGCGGCCGGGATCGAACCCGCGTCTTTTGGGTCAGCAGCCGAGCACCATAACCGCTGAGCCACCGCGGCGGCCGCACAATCTCATATGTGAGTGGCGAAGTAAGCGAGGCCATCAATATGAAGAAAGCATTACGTGATAGTGTACATATTTCTTAAAGCTTAAGCTGTGGTATAACATACATCATCATGTTCGCAAAAAAAGAAATGCATGAACGTTTCGGCCTTCAGCGCTGCACGCGACACATAGACGAAGACAGAAGACACGGTGAAACACAGTGTTCCCCGGAATCCTATACGTGAAAAACAAAACACACAGCATTTGGCAAAAGACATACACTCGCTAAAGGCTGAGGAAAAAAGAAAAAAATCTATTGTCGCTTAAGCACCCACCCCGGTACCTTGATCACACAATGATGAGAAAAAGGGCCACTGCCTGAAGTTGCGACAAATTTTCTGGAACATGTGTAACCCTGGAAGACTGTGCCCTGTTGGTTGATCGTATGTTGTGTCGTGTGAATGCAGAGCAATTCCGTGAGCAAGCGTGCTGATATAGATATTCCCTTAGCAGCCACACGGACCACGTCCCACACGATAGCTTGGCCAGTGTCTTTTGACGTTCTGTTAAAGCATTTCAACTATTATTGCATTGACAGGAATCATTGTGTTTATAGGCAAGGACGGTATGTGGCACTATATGAACCAGGATCAGCCGATGGCTGTCGCCAGGAGACGCCCAAGCTGGAGCAAACTTTAGACCTTGAGTTCTGTACACGAGGTAACTTTGGTCAAGCTTGGAAGGACCAACAGCCCTGATCTGCTGGGATAAACGACACACATTCGGAAGCCGACTGCAAAAGGCGCTGCCACCGCAGAAACTCCGGGATGTGTAATCAACACCCACGATAATATTAGGTTGTCAGAAATAGCCAGCGATTACCACAACCAATATTCTATCGGTGTGGATAAAGTGGTCATATTAGGTTTAAGATCCGCGCAATTCAGAGCCCGAACACTCACATTTCGTGATGTGGTAGCGAGCGATAGCTGTGGGACCTAGAAGTGCTTCGTATACCACGCTGGTGATCGATGGCAAATAATTACGTGAGACTTGTTCTTCGAGTCAGTGTGCCTCATTGTGCGTGCCTCTGGACACCGGACAATGCGGGGGAAGGGCTTGGCTTGACTGTCCCCACTCTTCTACGGTGTAGATTTGTTAATCAAGGACTAGCTACTACAGCTCTTTCAGCATCGTGCATGATTGCGTATTGACGGAATATTACAGACTTTTGTGGCCGTCTCTGCAGTGTGTGGTGAACATTCAAGTCGTTTCCAGAGCGGAACAGACATGATTTTTTAATGTATCTCGAATGGACCATAACATGGTAATGCCTAAGCTGGTGGAAATCGGGGAGGAGCTCTGTAAAAATAAACCCTTCCTAACATCAGGAAATCCTTGCTTAAGCTATGTGTTTGTAGGTAGGCCGATATTCCTGCCCCGTCATTTGCAAAAATTAGGAGAAAGTGGCCCATTTTCTTTTCTATTTCAAGCGCCTTACGCCGATGGTGCGACAGGTGGCTCCATTATGCCAATCGCAAAGACTTCGTGGGCAATACTAGGCGACCGCTAAAGGGCTATCGATAGACATTGCTCTGGTCAGTTCACAGGCGTCGACTAAACTGACCAGTTAATTTATTTATTGATTTATTCTGCATACTTCGACGGCACGTAGGCACTACAGAAAGGAGTGGTTAGTTTGTAACGTTAGTTGCAGAGAAACAACAACAACACAAACTTTTAAGGCACTTTCAACCGCGATCTTGAAGTGAATGGCGTCACAAATGAAGACTGTGGAGGCTTGAAGCCAGTGCCATTCAGTATCTGTTCTTGGCCACCAGGGAGAATGGTGCGCATTAGTACAAGAAGTTGTCACTCCAACTTTCTGTTGTTGGTTGTTGGTCGATGCGAGATGAGGTGTAGCTGGATGCGGCGAAAATATTTCTTTCATTAATGGATTAAAGGAGCACATTTTATGAAAAAGTCATAAGCGCAAGTTCTTGAGACACAGAGAAAGGTCAGAATGGGGTTGCTCTTCCCGATGACCTGTCACAAGCATTCATTAACTGAGCTGCGACCCGCCATGGTGGGCACTGTACATAGGACAGTCCAAGGGTGCTTGACAGCATCCAGAATCACAAAAGGGGGCCAGTAGAGAAGCATTTCTGGTGGTGCTGGGTGTCAGTGTTGGTTCAGAGGGAGAACTGGCGGCAGTGATCGGCATCTTGCGCGAGTTCAAAAACAGGAGTACATTTCGGAGATGCCTAGTTGGTAAAAGAGAACGGTATCTACTTCAGCAGGAAGATAAAGTCTTAAAGAAGAAAGAAAGGAGAGAAGCCAGGTCAAGCACAGAAACACGCGGCGATGCCAATGCCGCTCAAGCAGCTCGTCTTTCGCACAAATCTGCGTCTTCGTTTTACAATGTATACCAGGTGTTCCAGGGACGACTTATAGTTCTCTTTAAAAAGGCTTTTTGGGGTACGGATACACCTTTTGTGGCATAGTAGTACCAGTTTAACACCACTTGCTGGGCGTGCTGTAAGTCTTGCTTACAACTACACAGCGCAAAGACAAACACGGCCAAGTACGGAAACACCACAAAGCGCTGACTTCACCAAAACTTTAGTGCTGCGCGCAGCGTATACATATACCGTATAGCGCGCATGCGCAGAAGCGAAAGACAAAAGGGAAGATGTCACGCTTTATCTGGCATCGGCATCGCGTTGCACTGGGGTCATTCTCGCTCGAACAGGCAAGAAAAACACAGGATAAAAACTATCACGCACGAACCCAAGAGGCCCAGAGTTATATCCCCACATTCCTGACTCACTGAGGGTTACATTCATAAAAAAATTGGCGCTATTCTTCGAAAGAACGACGATAATTCGCAAAGACGTGAACAAAGTTGCGAGAGAGATAGCGCAAGCTTCTGAAATTGCTGAGAGGACGAACCATTGTGTCAGCACTCCGCCGATGTTTTTGAATGAGAAAGGGCGCCAATTTCGCTGTATAGTGCGAAAACACATGCGCTTTCGAAAGGATACATGCAAAGCGCCCCTCCAGTGCAGGTAACTAGTCGAAAACGGCTAATTTTCTCGAGCACAGCGCCAACGGTAATCGCGTTTTCGAAATTACAAACTCTGATAGGGCTATTACCAACAAGCGTCTACAAACAGACCTGGCTACAGTTGGTTAACCAGCTTATTACTTAAGAATATTCACCGGTTTTATGGCGTCCGCCAACTCAGATAATACTATGCCACAAAAGCCATATATTTACCCCAAAATGCCTATTTTTCAAAACTTCTTAAAGTGTTCGCTGAAACACCCGCTATCTACAAGCCTGCCGGGTGACCCACAACTCGGAGGGACGGTTGGCAGCCGGACACAAGACAGACTCCACAAAAACAGACAAGCAAACAAACAAATCGTGATTATCAACCGGACTACGTTCACTGTAGGACAAAGGCATCTAGCATACCTGTACAATTAACCCTGTCCTTTGGCAGCTGGTGCCGCCTTATCCCATCAAACTTCTTTATTTCACTCGCCTTCGTAACTTTCTGCCGTCCCCTGCTACGCCCGCCTTCTCTTGCTATCCAGGGCGTTGCCTGATGACCACGGGTTACCTCGCCGTCGCAATGCATGTCCTGACCAAGGCCATATCTTCTTCTTCATTTCGGCTAGAATGCCATTCACCCCGATTTGTTTTATGACCCACTCTGCCCTCTTCCGCTAGCTAGCTCTCTTGTCCTCAACTAAGTATGAATCCTATTCGTTACAAAGCATGTTCCTGCCTCATGGGTTAGTACGGGTAAGAAAAAGCTTTTAAATCCTCTTATTTCGCAGGATCGTGGTGAACTGCTTTTCATAATCTGAGGGAGCAGCCAAACAAAAACACATCGGCTAAAGACGGGGAATCCACACTTTAGGCGTTACCGCACGATAGTGGGTATGATCCCAATAAATGGAATGACTAGCATTTCTTCTCATACCAAGGCAAGTTTTTCAACTATACATTCTGTAACAGGTGTTCTATGCGAGGAGTGCAGGAAAACTTGTAGCTTATCGCCCCAGCGTTGCACGTTGTTTGGTCCTTCCCAGCTCTACACGTGGTGCTGCAGAAGTACGGCATGGGGGAGGAGGTAGTGGTAACGCCGGTTCTAAAGCGCACGTCTTTGAAAACAAAAAGCGGCTTCTTGACGCTCTGGTGGATTCCTTAGTAAGGCTGGAAGTTACCGCGTGCTCGATATTCGATGTACGTAAAAGCTCTCGCCCTCACACCTCGAAAAATGTTTGCGATGTTTACATACGAATTACTGTCAGCACCGTAGCTGTTGAAGAGAATCAAAACCTAGCCTTATTTTCCTTTTTCTTTTCAGGCTGATCTCCATGCGTGAATGAATTTAATTTGGAGCGCACGGTTGTTGTACCAAGCATAGCCGATAGCTTATCTCCAGCCTACGTTTGCCAGGTGAGCTGTATTAGAAAAGGAAATATGTCTTACTGTTCGAAGCAGCTGCTAAAGAACTGCACGCGAGCTTCACGGTAAAGCAATAGTTTGCATTGATATGCTTTTTTTATTTCACTAGCAGTACTATGAGAAGCACAGCGATCGAGAGACACGACGTTAGTTTTCAAGAAACATGCGCGGTTATTCAGCCATTAGGGCTCTGCATGCAAGAAGCAGAAACGCAATTGTTAATTAGCCGCCATTCACGTCCTTTCTTTTATTGTGGCAGAGCCGGACAGATAGGTCATTGATCACAATGTGATGGGGCTGGCGGTTTATGAGAACTGTAAGCTAGTACATAGTAAGGTTGCTTCATGGTGAGGATGCGAAACTAAAAGAAGAAGCGTTATTTCTGAAAACATCCGCAGCAGAATGTCACTAATATATCGTTCACATAATTTTATAAGGCCGCCTAAAATTTATCCCCTGTCACTGGGGTTTGCTATGAAGGATGCCATAAGACAGTTTTAGTTGACCGGTTTTACAGTCCCCTCCTCCGCTTACGCTGGCCTGCTCATCATAAGCATAGCGGACGTGCGGCGAGCAAGTTTTATAAAAGCAAATTGTTCCGCTGGTAAGGCTCAGCAGAGTGCTTTGGCTTGTGACGCCATCTAGCGGTGATAAATAGACCCGATTTGATGGACAAAATCGAAACTTGTGCTTCTAGTTCATATCCACTCCGTGGATTCCAAGAGAAGGCAAACGTACCAGGGGGCGGCAGAAAGTTAGGTGGGCGGATGAGATTAAGAAGTTTGCAGGGATACGGTTGCCGCAACTTGCAAAGGACAGGGTTAATTGGAGAGACATGGAGGAGGCCTTTGCTCTCTATTGGGAGTAGTCAGGTTGATGATGATGATAATCAGTTCATATCTCTTAGTTTTTGTTTGCAATGAACTTAACCAGTGTTAAGTGAACAAGCGTATTTAAAGGGCACCTGATCGGGCAGCTCAGTGAAAGAAAACGCGACTTGCGTTGGTAGTTTGATCCACACCAAACAATGCCACACTGTTCGTGCGAGGCGCCGTTGTCAACCGCTATATTAGTGTTTTTCCTTTTTTCTACGCTGCGCACAACAAGAATTCATACTGCGGCAGTGCATGTTCCCTTTGGCGCTACTAAAGTGGAGATAAATAGACTATCACTTAATTTGGAAACACTTGCAGTTTGTCGGGGTGAACACTTCTGGATATGATGGCACAAACGTCTGCTCATTAGCAAAATGAATTGAGACATGCGTGAAGGGGGCGACTTTCCCAAATTTTTTCTGCATTTTGCTGGTGTAGCCCGTACGGAGGTCCACGCGGTTTTTCGCAGCTCGCAACGTCCAAACGCGCTTGGTTAGAACTGCTGCATTTTCAGACATCCGCTTCCACATGCGCTCACAGTTGATCGAAAGGATTCACCCTCACTAAGCCGCAGTGCAAACAGCGATCTTTGTCAATTTTGAAGCGCTTTAAACGAGTGTAGTGTAGAAAATGAGCGCTTGATTCAGTGAAACTGGAAAGCGCTCTCAGACGCAACCGTCGAGCCAAAGGCAGACATCTTGAACTAACCGGAAAACTGGAAGCATTTCCATACGATCGGACGCTGCACTAAGCCGGCGCGCCTGCAGAACGGAGGCGCCGCTCCGCTGGCGGCTGAGTACTGCGCATGCGCAATTCGGCGTCCGCTCAGCCGTGTAGCGGACCAGAAAACCGGTTAGCTAAAAGTGTCTAATAGAGTCAATCGGGAAGCATTAACCACGTGTCTCGTAGCGTCAAGACAGTTCGCTCAGAAATAGGTTCGCAAAATCACTGAAGCACCTTACTCAGCTCCCATAAATAATCAGACGGTTTTAGGACTTTTTTTTGGCGACAGCAACTTCACAATTTTTTCCTGGAACGTTCATCGACTTGCGCATCATCAAATGACGAAAATATTCTAATATATGACAAGCATAGTCGCCCTTCAAGTCATCCCTGTCGCCCGCGTTGCCGAAACCGGTCACAGTATCGCAGCGTCAGCAATAGGCCACGTGAGGCCGGCAGCATCGCTGGAACGACGGGGCCTCGTTTCTGAGAGCACTAGGTGCCGCGCCAAGATGTGGACGGTGCGATTGAGTGGTGTTCCAGAGCAAGTCAACCACCGTGCCGTTTTCATCAATTGCAAGGTCTACTCGTTCGGCTCCTTTGAAGTGGACAGGCCTCACCTCTTAAGGAACGTCGTCGACGTGTCCATCTTTGATCCTGCAACGTCGAGGTGGGATATCGTGCAAACATATTCACAGCTCCGTGGCCTGCCGTATAGCATTTTCCGTCGCACCGTTGTCGTCTACGGTCACTGTGCGTACCATTGGGGCTTACGGAACGGCTGGCAGTCGGAAATCGTCCTTTATCGTTTCGACACCAACAGCATAACATGGAGCTGGCCTCAAGTGAGTGGTGAGGCACCGACACCGCATTACGGCACCTCAACTTGCATAATCGGTCAGCGCATGTATATTCTTGGTGACCCACATGATTCCCAAGTTGTCAGCACACTCGACCTGGATACCATGGAGTGGCATCGTATCCCCACCACTGGAGAGGTCCTTCCTCCGCGATCCTTCCACACGGCCTCTGCAATCGTGACCCGCATGTACGTGTGGGGAGGTTGCTTAGCTGCGACTTTTCTCGCTGGTCGCTTTGAAAATGTAAACTCATTATTCTACCTGGAAACAACCACCACGACTTGGGTGCGCCCACAAGTACAGGGCGTTCCCCCCGTGGGTCAGAACGGGCATTCAGCGTTTGTCTACAGAGGCGAGCTGTACATCTTTGGAGGGTACGACGAACTTATGTACACTTTCTGTGCAGACATGCACAAGTATGACCCTGAGACATCGTGCTGGGCTAAGGTGATTCCGTGGGGCTCGGGACCGTCTGCCAGGGGATATCAAGGTTGCTGCATTACTGGCGAAAGAGTGTTTCTCTTCGGCGGCTATGGCCCGGTAGCGAACATGCAGTAAGGGATCGAGAAGGTAGCGACGCTGACCGATCTTCACGTGTTGCACTTGGAACCGACACTAAAGAATTTATGCCTGCTTGCAGTCATCGATGCACGACTGGATGTGAGCGAAATGCCACTCATTAGAAATCAGGTGAACGCTGTCCTCTGACTCTAATCGAAGTCGCTGTGCCCATGTTGCACTTGAAGCAAATGGGGCGCCTTCGGCAAATCTATATTTCTCGCCAACGATAAAGGACTTTTCGACCTAGATATCTATCTCGTGAATAACCACTTTTACTGTAAAAACTCTTCGGCTCACCATCAATATTCTGGCGCAACAGTGTCGGTAGCGTTCACTTTACAATGATTAATTTTTTATCAACACGAAAATTTTCTCCGAAGGCATATTTAGAATGGTCGTGACGTCACCGTGCGCGAACTTCAATCGGGGCTAATCCTACTTTGGTTAGTAACCATGGAACCAATCAAAGGGATGGTATAGTGATGCTCGAAGTAATAAATAAATAAAACAGCAGGAAATTGGTTGAGTTGCGGAATGGAACCAGTGTCTGTGGAGTGCGAGAAGAGCACGCTGACCACTCCGCCATACCACCTCGATGGTTTGGAATGAACAAAGGCGAGTCCAGTAAATACTGTCTTTTCCTTAACTCCAATCTTCCTCCCTTGCCTTACGGCGAGGTTGAGGTGTCCACCAAGATATGCGAGACAGATACATTTTCTTTCCTCAAAAACCAATTTACCGACGAGAAAGGTCGTAGAGCCTAACGGGGGATGGCGTTCTGAGGACTCCCTGGCAGCGTTGCAAGACGCTGCTGTCGCGTTCCGCTCTTAGTGGCGGAGCTCGACATCTTAACCACACATCATTGACACAAGCAACACCACCACACTTAAGGCTTTCGCCTCATCGCACTTTAGGTCAACAAGGCGCCCCCCTTGAATTTTGCACTTGGAACCGAGACTGGCCGACACTGGTATGCCTGCTTGCGGTCCTCGATGCACGACTGGATATAAGCGAGATCCCATTACTTAGAAATCAGATCAAAGTTATCCTCTCACCCTAATCGAATTCGCTATACAGATGTTGTACTTCAAGCAAATGGAGCGCCTTCGGCGAATCTATATTTCCCGTCAACGATAAATCAGTTTTCGACCTAGATACCTATCTCGTGAATAAAAACTTTTACTCCAAAAACATTTCGTCTCACCCTCAGTACTCTGACGCAGCAATATCGGTAGTGTTCACTTTATAATGATGTAGCAGGTTATTAATGTTTTATCAAGACGAAAAATTTGTCCGAAGGCATATTTACTCCTACATATCGATTTCACTCTATACTTGCTGCTGCTTCTGGCCATTCAGGAGAATATTATTTCGCTTCAGTCTCGAGCTCGTGCCTAGCTGCATATAGAACATACGAGACATCTTCTTCAAGGCAGACGGCAGCGGGACTTCCTGGATTAGACAGTAATCCTGCATTTGTGCTGGGCGCCAGGATGGATTCTTCTACATCTGCATTGCTTCGGAAAGGGACACGTTTTTCACCTGTTCCTGCGTGTCTATTCATAGGTTCATCCCATAGAATATCATCATCATCATCATCATCATCATCATCATCAGCCTGATTACACCCACTGCAGGGCAAAGGCCTCTCCCATGTCTCTCCAATTAACCCTGTCCTTTGTCAGTTGCCGCCACCATATCCCAGCAAACTTCTTAATCTCATCCGCCCACCTAACTTTCTGCGGTGCCCTGCAACGTTTGCTTTCTCTTGGAGTCCACTCCGTGACCCTTAAGGACCAGCGGTTATCTTGCTTTCGCATTACATGCCCTGCCCAAGCCCATTTCTTCCTCTTGATTTCAACTAAGATGTCATTAACCCGCGTTTGTTCCCTCACCCACTCCGCCCGCTTTCGATCTCTTAACGTTGCACCTATCATTTTCCTTTCCATAGCTCGCTGCGTTGTTCTTAACTTAAGCTGAACCCTCTTTGTTAGCCTCCACGTTTCTGCCCCATAGGTGAGTACCGGTAGGATACAGCTGTTGTATACTTTTCTCTTCAGGGATATTGGTAAGCTACCATTCATGATCTGAGAGAACCTGCCATATGCGCTCTACCCCATTCTTATTCTTCTAGTTATTTCCCTCTCATGATCCGGATCTGCGGTCACTACCTGCCCTAAGTAGACATATTCTCTTACTACTTCCAGCACCTCGCTACCAATGGCGAACTGCTGTTCCCTTGCTAGGCTGTTGAACATTACTTTGGTTTTCTGCATGTTAATTCTTAGCCCCACCGTTCTGCTCTGCCTGTCTAACTGATTGATCATGCTTTGCAGCTCTTGTCCAGAGTGGCTTAGCAAGGCAATGTCATCAGCGAATCGCAAATTACTCAGGTATTCTCCATTAACTCTTATCCCCAACTGTTCCCATTCCAGTCCCCGGAATACCTCCTGTAAGCAGGCAGTGAAGAGCATTGGCGAGATCGTGTCTTCCTGCCTGACACCTTTCCGTATTGGAATTTTATTGCTGACTTTATGGAGAACTATAGTAGCTGTGCAATCGTTATAAATATCTTCCAATATTTTCACATAACTCTCTTCCACACCCTGATTCCGCAATGCCTGCATGACAGCTGAGGTTTCCACTGAGTCAAATGCTTTCTCGTAATCAATGAAGGCTATATATAGGGGTTGGTTATATTCTGCGCATTTCTCTATCACCTGATTGATAGTGTGAATGTGATCTATTGTTGAGTATCCTTTACGAAAGCCTGCCTGATCATTTGGTTGACTAAAGTCCAAGGTTGTCCTGACTCTATTAGCGATTACCTTAGTAAATACCTTGTAGGCAACGGACAATAAGCTGATTGGTCTGTAATTCTTCAATTCCTTGACGTCTCCTTTCTTATGAATTAAGATAATGTTAGCGTTCTTCCAAGCTTCTGGTACTCTCGAGGTCACAAGGCATTGCGTATACAGGGTGGCCATAGAATATAATCGGTCGAAATGCTGACGACTTTATATTGTCGGGTAATATCTATATTTTCCTAATAACATCTCTGAACGAACCTACTGCGATCCATGTCTTAACCTTGCACGGTAGTACTCTTGATAGCTTGTGTATCAGATCGTATAGAAGGTAGTCGGCAGCATGCTGGCCGGAACAAGAAATTTCCTTTCATATCTGCATGTCTTATCTATGCGGATGTGGCGGTGGCGCAGGCGCACATGGCATATGACTTGTATTCGTGACGATGCATCACCATGCCCCAACAAAATTGACTCTGCGCTTCACGACTAACGTCATGTGGCTGTGTTCTGTACCTTGCACACTTCAAGAAATGTGAACAGCAGAGAACCTGGCAGGAAGCCGCTGCCGATGACATTGAAGAGCGCCTTGTCTGAGCGACTCTACGCATTTTATCGGAAAGGACGGCTAGCTTTCGTGCTAGTCGAAAAATTGTTTCTTTGCGCGCGCTTTTTCTTTATAGCAAGTGCAGTTCGTGTTCGAGGCTTTAATAAAACTGCGTAAAAGCGCTGTTTTTCCCGAACCCATTTTTTTGGTTGAGACTGAATAACAACGGGGTGTCTGATATAAAAACTGACATTCAAAGCTATCTTGAAACGAAACTGCGGTACAAATGCGCTTCAGGTTTTCTTCGTATCTGCGTATTGCAGTTTCTCAGCTCGCTCTGATACTTTTTTTTTTCAGTGTGTCTTTCAGTGGCCACGGCCTTTCAGTGGCTTTCGCGCCAGGGTTTTGACTCCACTGTCGCGGGTTGAATGTTGACCGATTTCGTTTGAGGCAAATTATGGAAACGCGTTTCGCAATGTCGGTGCGCGCTAATGAATCCGGGGTGCTTAAAAAATGTGATGTTACCTCTGGCGTAGGGCTGGTGCGTTCATTACAATAACACAGCCCTCCATTACCGTGCTTACCCAGGCGGTACCCCGTAGAGTCGTAGTTAACGCTTATAGTGTATTTATTATGACTGAGATTTTTTTTTAAATCCCGCTTAACCCAGAGCCCTCAAATACGGTACTGCCCAAACCCTATGTACAGGCTCGTTGCTCTAAACACGGAAAACACTACCACTCCAAAGCTTTTTTTCGCTTCAATGGGGCACGTACTGCTCCCGAGTCTGTGAGAAATCACAGACACGCTAAAAGCATTCGTCATTTACAGATTGAACAAGAAGTCAGCCGCTTCCTCGTCTTTAGGCAGCCGCGCGCCACGTCATTCATCACTAAACTGACCACCGCTGAACATCACTGGCTCTTGGTGCAGCAGCTGGGCATCTGCACATATTCTCGAGCCCGCGAAGAGAAGGACGCAATAGGCGCCAGCTGCACGGGAACATAGAAAGTGCTTGCACAACTGAACATAGACAGTCAAAGCGCCGCGGCGTCTTCGTGCCCCAAGCAAAGTCTCATAATGCTAGGCGAAGGAATGTGGGCCGGTAGTGGCGCAGCTACCAGTGTTTATAGGCGTAGAGAAATTTATGCTCTAGTTCCCTAAATCGGAGTCCTGGTATTGGTGCTATTTCTGCAACTATGAACGTTGAGTGGACGATTAGAGTTTACTTTCTCCTTAACCTTCTCTTTGCCTTTTTCAAATTCCTGAGATTGTTCTAAAGTTTTTTTCCTTCCGAATACAGGCGCGAGTCTAATATAAGAGTTGTGTGCTCTGAGAGGAAGTAAATATGTATGGTGCCCATTGGGCAACGTAGGGTGTATATTTTTTTTTGCGCACACAGCAAAATAAAGCAACCCTTGTGCAACTATGGAAGTTTCTCACCATGTCATCGTAATGCCCAGGAAGGAATCCCTTGTAACTTCTGCCCTTAAATCTGGTCTTCTCCCTTAGTCCCCATGCATCTGCTTGTTAGGAATTTCTGTGGAGCTTGCGTTTCGCGTATAAGCAGACATGACAAGGAAAATGAGGGGCTTGTTATGAGAGGCATTTAACCAAGGGAGTGAAAATTCCTATATTCCCAAGAGGCCACGAACAAGCAACGCTAGCGCCAATCCCTCTTTCTGTTGCGTTGAAAGTAGTTGGAGGCGGAATAACTCGTATTAATATGCTTGGCAACGGACGTCCAATATACGCAGGCGCGGGGGGTGTTCGCAAGGCATCTGCTTCAGCCGTGGACTGGTAAAAATCGGGCCACCTAATGGATGGTGGGCGGATGTAGCGTTGTCGACCTGCTCTGCGCATGGCCGTGCGCCGCGCTTTACACGGGTTTTCCAACACCATTTATTTCTTGTTGCGGCATGGTAAAATTGGCTGCGCTCCTAGTGAACTGTAGTAACCGGGGTCGGGTCTAATGTAGCTGGAGTAGAGAACACATTTCTGCATGGTATTATTGACATATATGTCCTTGTCGTTACTTTCAGTCGAAAAGACATATTTCTTAAAATATACTTGGTCTCGGTTACAGCGTTCCACACGACGTAGATAATCTCTGTCGACAAAGCAGAGGTGTTACGTTTATCGGAAACGGCGCACCTGACATTCTAAGTCCATCAGATTGGGCATCGTTCACGCAATAAGTGTGCAATCATTTCGCGGATACTGTTCGCGCAATAGAGAAAGATGCTTCTGTGCACAGTGAGTTTACGCAATTTAATGCCTGCACGACTTATCTTGGAATCGTATATAATTTATCGTAGATAATTGTAGATAATTAATGATGTATGAAACGGAGAATAGCTGTAGAGGACCTTTTTTACACGATCCCGCAAGCTGAGCTGCTGGCGCGAGTTCAAACATACATTCAGGCAAATGGAGAACTGTTCCTTCAGAACTCAGCAGAGATGACGGCAGACAGTTTTATCACTGTGCTGGAATTTGACCTGAACAGCCCCTTTATAACATACGTCAACAGGTTTTACTTGCAGCGGCTTGGTATATGTATCGGCTCATGTGTGGAACCTGTGTTGTGCAAATTTTTTTTGTCATTGACCAACCCTTGACGACAGCTTTAAGTTGCTGCAAATTTTGAAAGTATTCAGGTTTGTGGATGACTTTTTAATCCTTTTAGCAAGGAAGAATGATGTGCAGTGTGATGACTTGAAGATTGGTTTGGTTTGTTGGGGTTTAATGTCCCAAAGCGACTCAGGCTATGAGGGATGCCGTAGTGAAGGGCTCGGGAAATTTCGACCACCTGAGGTTCTTTAACGTGTACTGACATCGCACAGTACACGGGCCTCTAAAATTTCGCCTTCATCGAAATTCAGCCGCCGCGGCTGGCATTAACTAGAAGACTCATATGTTAGACCAATTCAGAAGACTTGATGAGGGTTTGACCTTCACGCACGAAGTCCCTACTGCGAACACTTTGCAGTATTTATACATGCAACTGATCCTGGCTTGGCGCTGAAGGGGAGGAAGAACAGCGACTTCTGGTCGCCCAGGCGGTCGATATGCTCGGCCTGTAAATTTTGGCCGAATAAACGTCTTCTACTACTACTACTACTACTACTGATCCTGCATTATTTTCACCTATGTTTAATGTTCCACTCCAGCGTAGCGAAGGAATTACTGCCATTTGATTCAGCTCACTCAAAAACTGCCAGGAGAGGCATTGCAGCCCTCTGTCTGAAGTCAGCGCTCATTAGGTCGTGCAAGCACATAATGAGTGAGAGCTTGGGAAACCTAAGTTAAAGATTCGACGCTGTACGCAGTGAATCCCTTCTCCCGTCTATATGAATCCGTTCTCCAGAAGTTCCAGATGTTCAAAGGAAAAGCGCGCAAAAGAGCTACTAACATTGCTACGAAACCTGTTGTGATGCCTTACGTACTCAGCTTCGCCCACAAACTGAACAAAGTGGCCAGCACGTACAAAGTAAAAAAGGCAGCAATGTGGGCTAGTTGGTTGTACATTTGAGGGTCCGTCGTTTCAGTTGCTGTTTTTTTTTTCGTGTGTAGCGCATTATTCCCCTCAAAGATGCGAAGTACCGATGGAATTCTCAGCGCCAAAGAAGGCTCGGAGAGCTGTGCTCACGCACAGCAAAGCATAAGGAGAGGAAAAGAGGTTCTGGAAAAAGGCACCTGAAGCACTTTGAAGAATTTGCGACAGGAGTGGTTTACAAATATTGGCAGTGGCTTAGCTCGGCTATGCCAGGATATACGTTGCGAAAGCTAAACCACCTCAACTGTGGTTGCGGCGCACGCAAGCTCTCCTTTTCAATCCTCCTCCATGTTATGAGGCATGCAACACAGCTGGCGAAGCCAAGGTGCAAGTAGAATGGTGGCGAAGGCTGGGCCCAAAAAACGGTTTAGCGCGACTGCCGCACAGCCACTTTGGGGGACCGAAACACTAATATAATGGAATTCAAAAGCACAGATAAAAATGCTATAAAACAACAAAAAGAAATGAATATTTTAATGCCACGTTTTATAAAAAAGGTTAACTATTTCAGCAAAACATTACGCCGAATTTTGTAATATTTTGCAACGCTCTTGTTACGCCCTCTGTTCATGAGTGTGCGGTACGTTTGCAGCGCGACTTTGCAGGCCTTGTTTGGCTACCCGGCCACAGTGGCTGCTGGATCATACGAAGCGATCTCTTATCTCCAGGTGCCTGCTGTGGCGCGCCTTCGAAAGCGTGCAAATTAAGCTCGCCGATCTAGAAATGGCCCCTTTAAGAAGTTTTGTCGTCCTTGCCCGCCGCTGCTCTGCCACCGTTTGGCAAGATCTGCAACCCTCTGCACCTCTGCAGCGTTTCCTTCGGTGTACGGCCAGTGCGAAACCAGTTCCCGAGGCTTCGGGCTCAACGTTTCAAGCGCTTAGCTCTGCATTTCAAAATGAGGATGCGGCATGTGAAGAAACCTTGCCCCGTGGCACATTGCGACAGCGTGGGTTGTACCATGGGTGTCTTACCAAGACTACACCGCTTCCCTCTGGACTTTCGCAGGTGAGCTCTTCCCGTTGTCGTCTGCTCTAGATATGCTCTTGTCGGGCTTTAGGCGCCTATTCGTAGCTATAACCATTTCCTACGCAGTTGGCTTCATGTTATCGGGATATTTAAGTAACTTGCAGTCATAAGGTGTGCAAAAGACACCTATCATTTGTCTTATTTATAGCTAGTTTCGTGCAGCTGACTGTCACCAACGTGAACTTGATACCGAGCTGTCATGAGCAACCACGTGCCCTCTGCTTGCCGCGTGGTCAATTTATAACCAACTGCGCTGCCTAACACCTCTGAGCATGACATTAATGGGTTTTGCAACACCATGAAGCCAATTTGAGGATCCCCTCGCAACTGACAGTATCGAAACTCTACCTTGTGTATGTGCGCCGCACTGACTGTGCTTTAACTGAATTGGGCCAGCAGTAGTTATTGCCGTTCTGCGTGTACATGACCGTCAATGTAGTTTTAAACTCATTTCGCTGCATCGCTCACAGAAAAGCAGCTAGCCGCCTGGTATCAGGAAAGCGTAACCGCACTCTGAGGCGCAGAGGCTTGGCGCGAGCATTTTCTGCCATAGTTATAACATGCTGCAATTAGGTGAAAAGAATCTTCGCGTATTGACGTTTGGAGTATATGGTATTCATTTGGGTGCAGTTGTGTAACATGGATGCTGCATCATGTCCACATGCAAAACGTGGGTGCAGTTCTGCCACCACCTCAGCCTAGAGAAGACGCCTTGCCAGCTGCGAAACCTGAGGGTTTCTTCCAAGCACTTAGAACTGTCTGCGTATCTGCAGCCAGGATGGCTGCGTCTCGATGTTGTACAGGCGCCCAAATCTTTAACTGGCGTGCGCGAGCGGCGACTTTTCTGTGCGTCAGCGCCATATGACGGGGCGAAGTTGGAAACAGGATGAGGCTAAGCGCATGCTCAGAAAGCACGCTCGGCTGGGCCCGTCGTCTGCCAGGCTGTTCCTTCTTACGGACGTCAGCCCTTATTATCGCGTTTCGACGAGCAGGCAGCGTGAGTTCATGTCGAGTTTCGAGCGCGGTTGCCGGCCGTGCAGCAGGACTGCCGGTGACACGCCCGTAGTTGAGTGGGGCGTGAGCCGGTACCATCCCAGATGTTGCAGGACAGCTTGTTTAACGGGTTCTCCTTGGAGCTGAGCTATTTGAATGGTCTCCTTCAAGACCCTGTTGAATCTTTCAATAAGGCCATTTGCTTGAGGGTAGTAATTTGATACCGCAGATGCTGTATGCCTCTCTCTTTTAGAAAGTCTTCGAATTGTCTCGAAACAAATTGTGGCCCATTATCTGTAACTATCGTGTCTGGAAAACCCTCTCTGCTAAAAACAGAGATCAGAAAGGCAATGACATCCTGGGATGTTACTGAAGGAGTGAAGTAGACTTCAGGCCACCTGGAATAATAATCCATTAACGTTATGGCATACGTTGGACTCTGCGGAATGTTCAAAGGCCCCACAATGTCCATGGCTAGCTTCTGCCAGGGGCGGTCCGGCCAGGGAACTGGCTGGAGGGGTGTGAACGATGGCTTAGCTGACTTATCAGCTGCTTGACATATGAGACAGTGTTTGATGCATTCCTCTACCTGTTTATCAAGCTGCGGCCACCAGTAGCGTTCTCTTAACAGTTCTTTTGTGCGGACTATGCCCGGATGTGATTCATGGGCCATCTGTAGGAAAGTGGGACGAAGTACTTCAGGAATTACCACGCGATCTGCTCGCATTAGCAGACCATCTACAAAGGATAATTCCTCTTGGATGTGAAAGAATGGCACAAGATCAACTGACAGAGCCTTCTTGTGCAACCAGCCCTTGCTGAGCTGACTGATGACCTTTTGCAGGGTAACATCAGAGGCTGTTGCATTCTGTACAGTACCCTTGTCGACTACTGGTGTTACCAGAGAAATGATTTCTTCCTCCTGATTGTCAGAATTTTCTCCGACGTGCAGCCTGGACAAGGCGTCTGCCACATTATTTTGTGTGCCCTTGCAGTACTGTACTTGGAAATTGTAGTTCAGCAACCGAGCTGTCCAGCGAGAGATGCGTAATGGTCGGCGACCCGAATCGCCGGCGGAAAGCAAAGCAACCAATGCCTGATGATCGGTTCTGAGTGTAAAACGTCTACCCCA
The DNA here is from genome assembly GCF_055824585.1 of Amblyomma mixtum. Taxonomy (NCBI): domain Eukaryota; kingdom Metazoa; phylum Arthropoda; class Arachnida; order Ixodida; family Ixodidae; genus Amblyomma; species Amblyomma mixtum. The sequence continues at coordinate 136,124,054 of NC_143021.1, read as the reverse complement.
TAGATATACATGCCACTTTTCGCAAGCGAACAAACAGGCTAGTGCCTCACGTTCACCAAGTGAGTATTTTCTCTCAGCCGGCTACAGAGCGCGTGACGCAAAAGCAATCGTATAAAGGTGCGACCCTTCTTTCTGCTGTAGTACAGCTCCCAATCCAACGTCTGAGGCGTCAGTGGTGACTACGACAGGTAATTCCAGGTTGAACATTTGCACAACAGGTTTGTATGCCAAACGCGCCTTAACTTGATCAAAACTATTCTGAGCTTCCACCGTCCATTCGAATGATTGACCTTGTCGGAGCATTTTCCGCAACGGTTCCACTAAATCTGCATAATGATGCAGGAACATGGCGTAGTAGCCAGCTAGACCTAGGAATGATTGCAGTTACTTGACGTTCGTAGGGGGAGGTGCATTAACTATAGCTTTGATTTTCGATTCCATGGGAGAAATACCCTGGGCCGACAAGTTGTGCCCGAAGAATGTGAGTTCCCTTACTGCAAAAACACATTTCTGATTCAATTTCACTCCTGTTGTGGAAGTGCGAGACAGCACTTCCTTCAAGTTGCGATCGTGCTCCGGCTTGGTCCGTCCCCACACCAAAATGTCATCCAAATAGCACACTACGCCCGTACAGCCTTTCAACACGTGTGACATAAGCTTTTGAAATGTAGCCGGAGCAGAAGCTAAACCAAAACAGACTCTTTTAAACCTAAATAGTCCTTCATGGGATATGAACGTTGTCAACTCACGACTTGTTTCCGTGAGTCCCACTTGATGGTATGCTGAAGCCAAGTCCAGCTTTGAGAACCACGTAGCTCCTGCGAGCAACTGCAAGAGTTCCTCCGTGTGCGGAAGTGGGTAGCCGTCGACGACAATAGCTTTGTTGGGCTCCCGCAAGTCCACACACAGGCGAAGGGAGCCATCCTTCTTTTTCACGACGACCAGCGGAGACACCCACTCCGATGCGTCGACGCGTTCGATGATGTCCTCGCGCTCCAGGCGCGCGAGCTCGTCGGAGACTTGTTGCCGCAGTGCTAGCGGAAGGCGTCTCAGCTTCGCACTGACGGGATGAACATCTGGTCGGCGGTTGATTTGATGGACGTAGTCCTTGACAAAACCGAGCTCACTCGAAAACAAGGCTTCAAATTCTGGCGGTGTGTTCTCCGGAACCTCGAACGGATGACGAGTGGCTTGGAGACAAGTGAGGGTTGACCCCATCACGGTGATGTGCAGTTTCTGAATGGCGTCAAGGCCCAGCAACGAAGATCCTTGTCGAGTGACATGAAAAGTTACCGATGCTTGAGTATCGTTGTACTGTATGTCAGCTTCGAAGGTGCCCAGTGTGGGAATCAACTTGCCGGAGGAGTCCCGGAGAGCCAGGGTTGACGACGACAAAGTGTAGAAGCGTGCAAAATATTTCCGAAAATCAGCATTGTTGACAAGAGAAACGGCAGCCCCAGTGTCGACAAGTAGAGGAACTGGGTTTCCTTTAAACGTTACGGTAGCTGTTATCTCTTTCTTATTTTGTGGCAATTCTATGCCCAGAATATTGGAAGAATTCAGGATGTGTACATCCTCCACGGTAGAGGCCGGCGCCTGCGACGCGCGAAGTGTCGCGGACTGATGCTGTGAGCGACAGACTAGAGCGAAGTGTCCAATTTTTCTACAATTGTTGCAACGACGATTGCGGGCTGGACAGTTTCTTGCGTTTGCATTATGTTTCGGAGAGCCACAACGATAGCAAGACGGTTGACGACTCCCTTCCTGGCTTTCTCGCTCGAACTCCGGGCGCCTTCTTCCACCTTGGCTGCTTCTACCTCCTTCCTCGATTCCGGGGACGCCACGGTGGAAACCCGACGCTGTGTAATTGCGCCATCCGCCTTGTTGCTCACGAGCACGAGCGGGCGCTCGAAATCCTGAAGTTGCTTCACGAATGCATCCCTGTTCGATCGTCGGATTTTCCGTTACAGGTTCGTCGACGCGATAAACCGGCGTTCCCTCATAAGCTGCATTTGCTTGCTGTACGGCTTCTAAAGCTTTGCCAATTTCTTCTGCCTTGGCCAGCGTAAGCGTTCTGCCAGCGTTAAGAAAACGTTCGCGCAACGCTGGGTTTGAGACGCCTTCGATGATCTGATCTCGGACGCGCTCGTCGAACGCCGAGCCAAATTCGCACGTCAACGCAAGTTGTTTAACTGCCGCTACATACTGGGTAAATGGCTCACCGGGCAGTTGAAGTCTCCGGAAAAAACGGTCTCTCAACGATGAAATTCGTTGTGTCCGCAAACAGCAGGTCCAAGCTCCCGACTAACTGTGTGTATTCGTCTGTGCTCGTCGCTTCCGTGGCAGGCTCGAGCGGCGTCTGCGGAAGTGCTTCAGACGTTATGCCGGCGACTGCGGACGCTTGCCTAGTTTCTTCATTGTTGAAATGCTGGCGCTGTCCCTCCGCTCCGAGCAGCGTGAGAAGGAGTGCCGCTTTCCGCTCCGGTGCCCAGTCGCTACCACCGGTCGACAGGAGGTACGCCTCGAAAAGTTTGAACCAACGCTTCCACGGCACTGCAGGCGAACCGGGCGCAGACAAAAACGGCGCGGGAGCGAGGCCTGACGCCATGCTGACACAAAGTCTCTAAAGTTGCAGGAGAAGGTGGAGTGGGGCAGCAAAACACAGGCCAGTCGAAGCAAATGGTACGACAGTCGGGGCAAGCGTACAAACGTCACTTACTTTTATCCCATCCTCGTCGCCAAAATGTGGTGTTGCATGAACACCCCGGCAAGGCCCGCAACGGGCCGCTGAAGGACACGACTCAGTTCCGAACGGAACAAAAAGCGGGCTTGCGCCCGTTCCCCACGGTTTTTTATACACAGCCAACAAAGTCATTGTTGTTCGACCAGATTTACAAATCAGCTAAGTGAATTGTGTGTCGACCCAAGAGGGCGCCACACAACACTTGTCATGAAGGTACCTTGCGCACATGCGCGGATTTGTTTTATATTTAAGGCCTCGGCCCCTGAATAAAGCAGTTAATGGTTTGCGCTCGTCCTGTGCTTGTGTTCTGCTATTATGTGTCGCATTTTTAGCGCAATATAACACGGCTTATGTAGCTTAAGCGAATGTTCCTCCAATAAGCCGCGAAGGAAGTTTGTCGCTCTTTCCTCCCTCTGTATGAATCCTTTCAGGGTTAGGGCACTCGCAACATAAATACTTCTGAAAGCAAAAGATAGAAAAAGAGGAAAACTGCAGGTCGTGGGTTCCCACCCCACCGGTAGCATCTCGTTTTTTGTCCTCTGCATTTCAGACAAGTATCTTTTGGCGATAAAATAACTGCACTATTAATTTTACTTTCATAAACACCCCAGAATAATAAAATGAGAGGTTCTCTATGTCCCCTCGTTTTCGGTAAGTGATGGCTTCCTTCAAGTATGTCATAACGAGCCCCTTGTTTCCCTTCCCTTGTGGGCTCACTTGCTTAACGAAGGCCTCATTCTGGCAGTCTTGATGCCGTATGTACTACAAGAGCATCTGTAGACATCATAGGTAGCGCCTGTCATGCTACATATCCTTTAAAACCGTTTGCGTTCAACGTCACCTCTGGCGGCTGTATCATAAGTGCGAGGGCTAGTGCTACAGAGGCGCACATGTAGTACGCGACGAGGTCAAGTCACGAAGGATTTTTTCATGACAACCGTTTTAACCGTTTCAAAAAAAAAAACTATTGACGTTTAAGCACCCCCACTAGTACCTTGATCACACTATAATGAGAAAATGGGCCACGGCCTTAAGTTGCGAAACATTTTCTGGAAGATAACATGTGTATCTCTGGAAGATTGTGTCGTGTTGGTTGCTCGTATGTTCTGCCATGTGAATGGAGAGCAATTCCGTGAGCAGGCGTGCTGATATTGATTTTCCCTTGGCAGCCACACGCGCCACATCCAAGACGATGTCATGGACAGTGCCTTTAATTTTCCGTTAAAGCATTACAACTGTTATTGCATTGACATGCATCATTATGCTTTTAGGCAAGGACGGTATATGGCACTATATGAACCAGGATCAGCCGATGGCTGTCGCCGGGAGACGCCCAAGCTGTACAAAACTTTATACCTTGAGTTCTGCACACGAGGTAACTTCGGACAAGCTCGGAAGGACCAACAGCACCGATCTGCCGGGATAAACCACAGACATTGGCAAGCCGACTGCAAAAGGCGCTGCTATCGTAGAAACTACGGGAGCTGTAATCAAAATTCACGAGAGGATAAGGTTGTCAGAATTAGCCAGCAATTAGCACAACCAATCATCTATCGGAGTGGATGAAGTGGTGGTATTAGGTTTCAGATCCTCGCCCTTCAGAGCACGAACGCTCACTTTTCGTGAAGCGGCAGTGAGCCCTAAATTGCTTCGTATTCCTCGCTGGTGACTGTTGGCATATAATTAGGTGAGGCGTGTTCTTCACATCAGTGTGCCGCATTGCGCGTGCCTCTGGCCAGCGGACAAGGCGGGTGAAAGTGCTTGGCCAGACCGTCCTCGCTTTTCGTCAATTGTGTTGTTAATACAGGACTAGCTTCTTCAGATCTTTCAGCATCGTGCATGATTGCGAATGGACGGAATATTCTAGACTTGCTTGGCCGTCCCTGCAGTGCGTGGTGAACATGCAAGTCGTTTTCAAAGAAGAACGGAAATAATTTTTTTAGGTATCTCGCATTGATCACAATATGGTGTTGCCTAAGCTGGTGGATATCAGGGAGGAGCTCCAGAAAAATGAACTCTTCCAAATAATGGGAAATCTTAGCTGAAGCTATGTGTTTGTGGGCAGGCCGATATTCTTGTCTAGTTATTTGCAAACATTGGGATAAATTGGCCGAATTCCTTTTCTATTTGCATCGCCTGAGTGCCGATGCATCGCTGCAACAGGTGGCTCCATTATACAAATCGCAACGGCTTTGGGGGCAGTACTAGGCGACCACTAAAGCGCTATCGACAGACATTGCTCCGGTCAGTTCACAGGCGACGAATAAATAGAGCAGTTTGTTAATTATTTATTTATTTATTACGTATACATTCAAGACACGTACGCACTACAGAAAGGAGTGGTAAGTTTGTAACATTAGTTGCCGAACAACAACATCAAAAAAACTTTAATTCACCTTCAACCGTGACCTTGAAGTGAATGGCATCACAAATGGAGACGGTGGAGGCGAGAAGGCGCTTCCACTCACCAGCTGTTCTTGGCCAAAATGCGGAATGGTTCGAATTAGCACGGCAAGCTGGCTCTCCAACTTTGTGTTGATGATCGATGCGAGATGAGGTGTAGCTGGGTGCGGTGAAAAGATTATCTTTCAGGAATAGAATAAAGTGGCACATTTTATAAAAAAGACAGGCGCAAGTTCTTGAGACACAGAGAAAGGTGAGGCAGAATAAGTGTATGTTTCGTGGAAGTGACACTGGAATGATTGCACTGGTTAAGCGATGCGGCACTGCCCTTCGGTGGCAGGTGTGGCAACGGTGGAATTTGAGAGACTTAGGCTGCTCTTCCCGAGCACCCCTCAGGAGCATTCATTAACTGAGCTGCCACACGCCATTGTGGGCACTGCGTATAGGACAGTCCAAGGGTGCTTCACAGCATACAAAGTCACACAAAGTCCCACAAAGGGGCCAGTGGAGAAGCATTTCTGGCGATGCTGAGTGTCAGTCATGGTTCAGCGGGAGATCTGGCGGCAGTGTTCGGCATCTTGCCCGAGTTCAGAAGCAGGCGTATATTTCGGAGACACCGGGTTGGTAAGGGAGAATGGTCGCTACAGTAGCAGGTAGATAAATGTCGTAAAGAATAAAGCAAGCAACGAAGCCAGGACAAGCACAGAAACATGCTGCGATGGCAGTGCCGCTCAAGCGCAGGTTCACCTTCTTCTATCCCGCAAATCTGCATCTTCTTTTTACAATATATACCAGGTGTTTAGGCACTCCTTAAAATTTTATAAAAAAATCTTTTTGGTGTAAACATACACCTTTTGTGGCACACTATTGCCAATTTAACACCACTTGCTGTGTGTGCTGGAAAATCATGCTTACAATTACACTGCGCAAAGTCAAACACGGACAAGTACGGAAACACCACAAAGCGCTGACTTCACCAAAACTTTATTGCGGCGCGCAACGTATTCGTATCCCCTATCGCGCGCATGCGCAGAAACGAAAGGAAAAAGGGAAGATGTCACGCTTAATCTGGCACCGGCATCGCATTGTAACAGGACCCACTCTCCAATGAACAGGCGAGCAAAATGCGGGCTAAAAAACTATCACGCACGAACCCAAGAGGGCCAGAATTATATCCCCTCATTCGTGACTCACGGCAGGTTACATTCCTAAAACAATTGGCGCTCTTCTTCGAAAGAACGACGATAATTCACAAATACGTGAAAAAAGTGGCGAGTGAGATAGTGGGAGCTTCTGAAATTGCTGAGAGAGTGGACGATTGTGTCCGCACTCCACCCGTGTTTTTGAATGAGAAAGAGCGCCAATTTCGCTGCACAGTGCAAAAATACATGCGCTTTCGAAAGCATGCATGAAAAGCAACCCCTCGAGTGCCGGTAAAAAAGCCAAATTTTCTCGAGCCGTAGCGCCAAGGGTAACCGCGTTTTGGAAATTCCAAACTATGATAGGGCAGCCAACGACCGTCTAAAAAACGACCGGCTACAGTTTCGACCAGGTGCCCAATTTTACTACTTGAAAAGTTTATTATTATTAAATAGTTAACCACCTCACTACTTCAGAATATTGACCGGTTTTCTGGAGTCCGCCAACTCTCATAATACTATGCCCCAAAAGCCATATTTTCACCCAAAAAGAATTGTTTTGAAAATTTTTTAAAGTTTTCCCTGAAACACCCCATATATACACGCCCGGCGGGTGGCCCACAACTGGGAGGGACGGTTGGCAGCCTGAGACAAACAAGGCAGGTACCCCGGCGCGGCTGCTCAGTGGTTACGGCGCTCGCCTGCTGACCCGAAAGGCGCAGGTTCGATCCCAGCAGCGGCGGCCGAATTTGGGTGACGGCGAAATTCAAGAGGCGCGTGTACTGTGCGATGTCTGTGCACGTTAAGAACCCCAGGTGGTCGAAATTTCCGGAGCCCTTCAGTACGGCGTCCCGTATAAGCTGAGTTGCTTCGGGACGTTCATCCCCCATAAATCAATAAAATACAAGGCAGGCTTCTGACAAACAGACAACCAAACAAACGAATCATAATGATCAACCTGACTACGTTCACTGCAGGAAAAAGGCCTCGCCCATACCTGTACAATTAACACGGTCCTTGGGCAGCTGGTGCCGTCTTATCCCCTCCAACTTCTTTATTTCACTCGCCCTCGTAATTTTCTGCCGTCCCGTGCTACGCCTGCCTTGTCTTGCTGTCCACGCCGTTGACTGATGGCCACGGGTTATCTCGCCGTCGCATTGCCTGTCCTGACCAAGGCCGTTTCTGCTTCTTCACTTCGTCTAGAATACCATTCACCCCGGTTTCTTTTATGACCCACTCTGCCCTCTTCCACTAGCTAGCTCTCTTGTGCTCAACTAAACTTGAATCCTGATCGGTACCCAGCACGTTCCGGCCTCATGGGTGAGTACCGGTAAGAAAAAGCTGTTATATACTTTTCTCTCGCAGGATCGTGGTGAACTGCGTTTCATAATCTGAGGGAACAGGCGAATAAAAACACATCGGCTACAGACGGGGAATCCACACTATAGGTGTTACAGCACTATAGTGGGCATGATCAAAATAAATGGAACGACTAGCAGATCTTATCATATATTTGCAAGTTTTTCAACTCTACCTCCTCAAAAAGGTGTTATAAGGCGGAGTGCAGGGAAACTCGTTGCACGTTGTTCGGTCCTTCCCAGTTTTACAGGTGGTGCTGCAGCAGCAGGGCATGCGGGAGGAGGTGGTGGTGACGCCGGTTCTAATGCGCACGTCTTAGAAAAGAAAAAGCGGCTTCTTCACGCTCTGGTGGATTCCTTAGTAAGGCTGGAAGTTACCGCGCGCTTGAGATTCGATGTACGTAAAAGCTCTCGCCCTCAGATCTCGAAAAACTTTTGCGATGTTTACATACCAATTACTATCAGCACCGTAGCTGTTGAAGACACACGAAACCTAACCTTCTTTTAGTATTTATTTTCAGGGTGCTCTCCATGCGTGAATGAATTTAATTTCCAGCGCACGGTTGTTCTACCAAGCATAGCTGATAGCTTATCTCCAGCCTACGTTTGCCAGGTGAGCTGTATTAGAAAAGGAAATATGTCTTACTGTTCGAAGCAGCTGCTAAAGAACTGCACGCCAGCTTCACGGCAAACCAAAAGTTTGCAGCGATAATGTTTTTTTTGTTTTTCAATAGCAGTACTATTAAAAGCACAACGATCGAAAGACACTACGCCAGTTTTCAAGAAACAAGTGCGGTTATTCAGTCATTCGGGCTCTGCATGCAAGAAGCAGAAACGCAATTCTTTATCTGCCGCCATTCACGTGCATTCTTTTATTTTAGCAGAGCCGGACAGATAGATTTATGATCACAATGTGATTTGGCTGGCGCTTTATGAGAACTGTAATCGCGACTGGTACGTAGTAAGGTTGCTTCATGGTTAGGATGCGAAACTAAAAAAGGATGCATTATTTCTGAAAACATCGGCAGCACAATGTCACCAATATATCGTTCACATAATTTTATAAGGTCGCCTAAAATTTAGCCATAACTGTGGAAGAGGTTTACGCGGCCATAAGAAACACCACCAGAAACACGGCAGCCGGGGCGGACAGAATCGACAACGCCCTAATCCGCAACTTGAGCGACGACCTCATACAAGAGCTCGTCAGCTTTCTTAACAAACCTTGGGAGGCGGAGACGGTTCTGTTGTAGCGGCGGGTGCCGCCCAAGTACACGAACTGCTAGCAACCAAACAAATCCCGCTTTATTGCCACATACAGTCATATATATACACATAGCGACACTGGTGCCTCTAGCGGCAGGTGATTCCCAAAACGGAACCGAAACCACATATACAACATATTCCCTTCCTTATAAAAAGAACAGCTACATGGGTTAGTGATTTAGTAGTGTTAGTACGTTAGTGCTCTTTTACAGAAGTATATTTACAGTAACAACAATGTGCTTGTCTTATGCACTTCATACAAAAATATAAAACAAAAAGAGGAAAACAAGATACAACTCCATTTATGTCCCTATTTCACAACGTCAGCAAACTCAACACTCGTGCAGATTGTGACAGGTTCATGTTCACTGCAAAACGTGTCTTGCTGTACTTAGTGTCCATAGCGGTCTGGAGGTCGTCTATTCCTTGATGGCTGTACCCTACGCTGAGGTCCCGATGCTTCTGAGAAACCACTGGCGGCAGGCGAAGTCTCTTCCGGCTCACAGCCGGTCACTGGTGGCATAGGCGGCTGCTTCGCAGCAGCCACAGCTGCAGTTCCGGTTGGCGCTTCTGAAACGGGTCTCTCCAAAGTAGGCGGTGAGCTGCTTTCCCTAGCGGTGTCATTTGTATCACTCCTTTCCCCCCACCCACAGAGAGATGCAGAAGCTCGTGGCATCCTTGACAACTTTGAAGCGTTCCATGTTTTTCCATCATCAAGTTGGAAAGACGATTGCCCCTGCTTTCTTATCACTTTTCTTGGGCGGCTAAAGGCCAGGTCACCTTTAAAAGCAGTTGTCGGTTTGCGTACTCGTACAAGGTCACCAACATCCACTTTGGTTTCCCTTGCGGCCCTGCGAGCGTCTGTGTATAGTTTATTGGATAACTGCTTTTGCTTCACCCGTTCGCGTAGGCGGTGGAGCTCTGAACTAGGGTCGGTTGCAAATATTGCTGACGGATGCCCACCGACATCGAGCCGAGTCCTTGGCAGACGTCCATGCAGGAGAAGTGCTGGGGCAACTGCAGTTGTGGCATGCGGCGTACAACGGTAAATGCCCAAGTATTCTGTTACCGTTTGGCGTAAGGGACGCTGCTCGAGTGTAGCCACTTGAACAAAGCTTTTAAAAACTCTGTTGAACCGTTCTACCTGTCCGTTTGCTTGCGGGTAGTATACGGATGAATGCCGCAAGCGGATGCCGCGATCCTGCAGAAAAGCTTGGAACTCTCGAGATGAAAACTGTGGCCCGTTATCGCAAACAATTTCCTCAGGGTAACCTTCACGTGCGAACACTGACAGCAAGAAGTCTGTTACTGTGCGTGTTGTGGCTTGGTTGCAAAAGTATACTTCGGGCCACTTAGAAAAGTAGTCGACCAGCGTGATCGCATATCGACAATCGTGTGGTGCTGTCTCAAATGGGCCAACAATGTCCATGCCGAGCTTTAGCCACGGTTCCTTTGGTAAGGGGACCGGGTTCAATGGTGCAGTCATAACCTTCGTGCTCTTGTCCGCTGCCTGACATATACTACACGTTTGAATAGCTAGCTCGACTTGCCTGTCCATGGCTGGCCACCAAAATTTTTCTCGCAGACGTGCTTTCGTTCGTACAATTCCAGGGTGAGCCTCATGAGCAGCGGTAATTATCCGTGCTGTAAGTGATGCGGGAACCACAAGGCGTTCGCCACGCAAAATCAAATTGTCCACCACTGACAGTTCATCGCGAAGCTTGAAGAAAGGTTGAAGCTCACCCGGCAGAGATTTTTGCGCAGGCCAGGACGATTCAATGTAGGCCTTGATTCGTTGCAGTGTGCTGTCTTCCGATTGGGCCTGTTCAAACTCTTCCCTGGTAATGCAAGAAGAAATAAGGGCAACTGATACAGTTTCATCTGGTAAAGTCTCTTCCGAGACCAATGGTCGTAGCGAGAGCGGAAGGCGCCGAAGTTTGGATTGCACTGGCTGCACCGTGGATCGCGTTTTGACGTGATGCACAAAACCTTTCGCGAGGCCAAAGCCTGGATCGAAAAGAGATCCAAACTCGCCAACTAATTCCTTTGGGAGGTTAATAGTCTGCACGGCTTTCGTCGGGTCAGGGCGCTGTTCCCTTCGAGAATTAGAAGTTAGCGTCGTTTCAAGGCATTGAAGAGATGACCCATCAATCTGTAGACCGAGGGCCTTGATGGCATCGATACCCAAGAGTGAGGTGCCTTTTTCAACGACGTAGAAAAGAAGGCTTGTTGTGCTAGCTTTGTACGTAACGTCAGCGAAGAAACAGCCACGAACCGGAATTGGCTGTTTTGAATAGTCCAGTAACCGAGCAGTCGGGGCCAAAAGTACTTGGCCTTCAAAATACTGCTTAAAAAGATCGTGTGCAACAATGGAAACTGACGACCCAGAATCTACAAGGAAAGTTATGTCCGCACGGCCAATCGAAACTGTGACGTGAACAGCGGAGCGAGCGGCCGACGTCACAGCCAGAATGCTCAAAACTTCCTCGCTCGGAGAATCTTGGCTGTCTACCTCACGCACCGGAGCGGAGCCTCGTTTCTGGCAAACATAGCGGAAGTGACCCATGACACCGCAATGGTGACAACGCTTGCTTTTGGCTGGACAGCGAACTGATGCTGCATTGTGCTGGGATGAACCGCAGCGGTAACAATGAGACTGGCGGTTGTGCGCCCGCTTCGAGCTCTCGTCGGATTCTGGTGTACGCGTAGGCGTATTTCCACGAGTATTTATGCGTCCAACATCTACAGAAGGAAATTCTTGCAGATCATTGTACGCCTGCTCAAACTGCCTTGCCAGTAGCACTGCTCTAGCGAACGAGAGAGACGATCCTTCAAGCAGAAGACGCTCGCGTAAGCTTCGAGACGAAATACCCGCAACGAACTGGTCACGCAGCGAATCTTCTTCGACAGGAAAAGAGCATGTAGCAGAAAGCTCCCGCAATGCTGTGATGTACTCATTCACTGATTCACCAGCTTGCTGAACTCGCCTACTGAAACGATGCCGTTCGGCAACAACATTGCTTGTTGCCGAAAAATGAGCGTGCAGAGCGGTAACTGCGATATCGTACGACGATACTTCAGGCCTTGTGTCGCCTGTGCCCTTGCTATCTTCCGACGCTTTATCAGTAGCAGTTTGCTCACCGAGCTTGGCGTTGTCCAACGATGGAAGTGGTAATGTGTAAAATATGCGCTGACCTTCTACGCCGAGGCTGTGAAGAAGTAGTGCTTTGCGACGATCCGGCGTGCAGTCAGAGGCCCCCGAAGCAAGCAGGTAGTTCTCGAAGATGCGGAACCATTGCGGCCACGCAACAGCAGGCCGACCAGGCACAGGCAGGAACGGGGGCGGCGGCGCGATTCCAGAAATGCTCATAGCGCCGGAAAGCAAGCGGCGAAAGTCACGCCCCCCGAAATGATCCCGTCCTCGTCGCCAATGTTGTAGCGGCGGGTGCCGCCCAAGTACACGAACTGCTAGCAACCAAACAAATCCCGCTTTATTGCCACATACAGTCATATATATACACATAGCGACACTGGTGCCTCTAGCGGCAGGTGATTCCCAAAACGGAACCGAAACCACATATACAACAGGTTCCCGAAGATTGGGAACACGCCGAAGTAATAATGATACCTAAACTTGGTAAAAAGATACAAATTGAAACCCTCAGGCCCATATCACTCACGTCGTGCCTTGGCAAGCTTTACGAACGGGTTGTACTGCAACTGTTTGCAAATGTTCGACGTTCCAACAGGCCCCATGCGAGTCGGTGATCATGTATTTTGAATCGGAATGCGAGGTCATGAGAGCAATCGCCACCTCTTCTGCATGTGTTGGACTGCGGGCTCTGAAGGTGAGGCCATTACCTGTGTGGCTGTTGTGAGCTACCGCGACCGTGTACCATCCCCCTCGTGAGGCCTGGAAGCGTCCACGTAGTATACACCTGTTTTGTTGCCATATTGGCGGGCTAGGGCTTCCGCTTGTGCCAGGCGCCGACCGTTATGATCTTCGTGCGACATGTTGGATGCAAGAGGTTGCAATTCATTGAGCGGCATATACGAAACGTCAGGTGTACAACCTAAAGCGTCTGTCCATGGTTTATCGCTCAGTTCAAGCCCTTCTCGTCTAACTGCATTGCACCTTTCGAGAAAGGGAACGTCACCATGCAATCTGTAAGCCGCACCTAGCCACTCCCCGAGCATGTCGCAGACGCTGAAGGAGATCAAAGTCAGTTAATCTTTTTCTCCGCTGACTCCACTGCAAGTAGCTTATTTCGCACAGTGCGCCCCCCCCCCCCCCCAGAAAGGAAAAGTAGCCGTGTCATTAGATGAACGCGATGCCAGCTTAATCTAAGCTAATCATGTTAATGTACGAATGGGCTCTGCATGATACGCCTGCTATCACTTGCGTTCGCTATGAAGTATGCCATAAGACAGTTTTAGCTGACCGGTTTTACGGTCCCCTCCGATTACGCTGGCCCGCCCAACATAAGCATAGCGGACGTGCGGCGAGCAAGTTTATAAAAGCAAATTGTTCCGCTGGTAAGGCTAAGCAGAGTGGTTTGGCTTGTGACGCCATCTAGCGGTGATAAATAGCCCCGATTTGATGAACAAAATCGAAACTTGTGCTTCCAGTTGATATCTACTCCGTGGATTCCTAGAGAAGGCAAACGTATCAGGGGGCGGCAGAAAGTTAGGTGGGCGGATGAGATTAAGTAGTTTGCGGGGTTACGGTGGCCGCAACTGGCAAAGGACAGGGTTAATTGGAGAGACATGGGAGAGGCCTTTGCCCTGCAATGGGAGTAGTCAGAATGGTGATGATGATCAGTTCATATCTCTTTGTTTTTGTTTCCCTGGAACTTAACAAGTGTTATGTGAACAAGCGTACTTAAAGGGCACCTGATGGGGCAGCTCAGTGAAAGAAAACGCGACTTGCATTGGGAGTTTGATCCACACCGACCAATGCCACACTGTTCATGCGAGGCGCCTCTGTGAACCGCTATATTAGTGTTTTTCCTTTTTTCTACGCTGCGCAAAACAAGAATTCAGACTGCGGCAGTGCATGTTCCCTTTGGCGCTACTAAAGTGGAGGTAAATAAACGATCACTTCATTTGGAAACGTTTGCAATTTGTCGCGGTGAACACTTCTGGATATGATTGCACGAACGTCTACTCATTTCCAAAATAAATTGAGAGGTGCTTGAAGGCGGCGACTTTCCCTTATTTGCTCTGCATTTTGCTGGTGTAGCCCGTACGGAGGTCCACACGGATTTTCGCAGCTCGCAATGTCCAATCGCGCTGGGTTCCGACTGCGGCATTTCCAGACACCCGATTACACATGCGCTCACAGTCGCTCGAAAGGATTGACCCTGACCACGCCGCAGTGCAAAGAGCGATCTTCGTCAATTTTGAAGCGCTTTAAACGAGTGTAGTGTAGAAAATGAGCCCTTGAGACAGTGCAACTGGGACGCGTTCTGAGACACGACCGTCGAGCCAAAAGCAAACATCTTGAACTAACCGGAAAACTGGAGGCATTTCCATACGATACGATGCTGCCCTAAACCGGCGCGCTTGCAGAACGGAGGCGCCGCTCCGCTGACCCGCTAGCAGGGAGCGTACTGCGCATGGGCACTTGAGCGTCCGCCGCGCTCAGCTGGGTAGCGGGCCTCGAAACCGGTCAGCTCAGCTAAAAGTGTCTAATATAGAATCAACTGGGAAGCATCAACGACGTGGGTCGTAGCGTCCAGAAAGTTTTCGGTCAGGAACAGGCTTGAAAAATCGCTGAAGCGCCTTTGTGATAGCTCTTACGGTTTTCGTTCTTTTTTCTCGGCGACAGCAACTTTACCGTATGCAGTTTCTTCGTGCAACCTTAATACACTTGCGCATCATGAAATAACCAAAATATTCTAATATATGACAAACATAGTCACCCTTCAAATCATCGCTGCCGCACACGCTGCGGAAACCGGCCAGCATATCGCTGTTTCAGGAAAGGCCACGTGAGGTCGGCAGAATCGCTGGAACGATCGCGCCGTGTTTCTCAGAGCACTAACTGCCCCGTCAAGATGTGGACGGTGCGACTGAGTGGTGTTCCAGAGCACGTCAACCAACGTGCCGTTTCCTTCAACGGCAAGGTGTACTCGTTCGGCTCCTTTCACGAGGACGGGCCTCACCCCTTAAGGAACCTCGTCGACGTGTCCAGCTTCGACCCTGCAACGTCGCTGTGGGATGTCGTGCAAACACATTCACCGCTCAATGGCCGGCCGAATAACATTTTCCGTCGCACCGTTGTCGCCTACAGTCACTGCGCGTACCTTTGGGGTTTACGGAACGGCTCGCAGTCGGAAAGCGTCCTTTATCGTTTCGACACCAACACCATGTCATGGAGCTGCCCTCAAGTGAGTGGCGATGCGCCGACACCGCATTACGGCGCCTCAGCTTGCATGGTCGGTCATCGCATGTATATTTTTGGTGACCCACATGATTCCCAAGACATCAGCGCGCTTGACCTGGATACCATGGAGTTGCATCGCGTCCCCACCAGTGGAGAGGTCCCTCCTCCGCGATCCTTCCACACGGCCTCTGCAATCGGGACCCGCATGTACGTGTGGGGTGGCGGCTTAGCTGCCACTTTTCTCGCTGGTCGCTTTGAAAATGTCAACTCATTGTTCTACCTGGAAACAACCACCACGACTTGGGTGCGCCCACACGTACAGGGCGTTCCCCCCGTGGGTCGGAACGGGCATTCAGCGTTTGTCTACAGAGACGAGCTGTACATCTTTGGGGGGTACAACCAACTTCGGGACACTTTCTGTGCAGACATACACAAGTACGACCCTGAGACATCGTGCTGGAGTGAGGTGAGGCCGCGGGGCTTAGGCCCGTCTGCCAGGTGGTTTCCAGGCTGCTGCATTACTGGCGAAAGAGTGTTTGTGTTTGGCGGTTATGGCCCGGTACAGGACCCGGAGGAAGGAGAGGAGGAGGAGGAAGCGGCTCTGACCGATCTTCACGTGTTGCACTTCGCACCGACACTAGTGAACTTGTGCCTGCTTGCGGTCGTCGATGCACGACTGGATGTAAGCGAGATCCCACTCATTAGAAATCAGATCAACGCTACGCTGTCATGATGGAAGTCATAGGCAGATGATGCACCTGAAGCAAATGGAGTGCCTGCGACGCAACTGTATTTCTATTGGACGATAAATGAGTTTTTTTGCATGTATAAACACCTCTATTTTAAAAGTACTTTTGGACTCAGCCTCTGTTCTGTCACATACAGTTGTTTATAATGATATAGCAGTTAAGCAGTACTCTTTGTAACAGGGCGAAATATTTGTCCGAAGGAATATTTACTCCTGTATATCGATTTCACTCCGTCCTGGTTGGTTCTTCTACTGATTCAGGATAGTATTATTTCGCTTCAGTCTCGTGCTCGTCTCTAGCTGCATATAGAACATACGAGAGATCTTTTTCAAGGCAGACGGCAGCGCGACTTCCCCGATTAGACAGTAATCCTGCATTATCCTGGGCGCCAGGATATATTCGTCTACATCTGCAATGCATCGCAAAGCGACACAGTTTTCGTCTGTTCCTGCATTGCTGTCCACAGGTGATCCCATAGAATATAATGGGTCGCAATGCTGACGACTATATATTTTTGGCTCGTATCTATAGATTCCTAATAACATCTCTCAAAGCACCAACGGCTGTCCATGTCTTAACTTTTCCCCGTATTACTCGTGATAGCTTGTGCATCAGATCGTACTGGAGGTAGCCAACAGCATCTTGGCCGGACCAAGAAATTTCCTTTGATATCTAGGGCATCGTATCTATACGGATGTGGCCGTGGCACAGGCGCACATGGCAATATCAGTTAGATTCAGAACGAACCATCACACTACCCCGATAAAATTGGCGCTACACTTAACGAGTAACGTCATGTGGTTGTCTTCTAGGCCTTGCCCACTTCAGGAAATGTAGGCGGCAGAGAACCACGCTAGAGGACGCTGCGGACGGCATTGAACAGTGCCTTCTCTGAGCGACTCTACACATTTTATTGGGAAAGACGACTAACTTTCGTGCTAGTCGTAAATGTCTTGCTTTGTGCGCGTTATTTCGTTAGAGAAAGTGCAGCTCGTGTTCGCTGCTTCCATAAAAGAGAGCAAAAGCGCGCTATTTTTGCTAAGCCCATTTTTTTTTATCGAGATGAAATAACCACGCGGTCTCTGAAATAAAAACTCAAATTAAAAGCTGTCTTCAAACGCAACTGCGGCACAAATGCGCTTCAGGTTTGCTTCGTCTCACCGTACTGTACTTTCTCAGCTCATTCTCATACTTTTTTCTTTTCTCTTTCCGCGGCTTTTCAGCGGATTTAGAGCCACGGTTCTGACTCCATGGTCGCGGGTCGAATCTTCACCCATTTCGATTGAGGCAAATTATGAAAACCCGTTTCGCATTGTATGTGTTCGCTTATGGAGCCCAGGTGCATAAAAAATATGGGTTAGCATGGGCGTAGGGCTGGTGCGTTTAATACGATAACACAACCTTGCACTGCCGTGCTTAACCAGGCGCTACGCCTGTAGAGTCGTAGTTAACGCTGATATCGTATTTATTATGGCCAAAACGTTTAATCACGCTTAACCGAGAGCCCTTCAATACAGTACAGTCCACACCTTACGTACAGCCTCGGTGTGCTAAACACGCAAAAACCTACCACTCCAGAGCTTCGATGCGCTTCAGTGGGGCACGTACCGCCGTGCCCGAGTCTATAAAGTCCGTGGTCTACAATGCGGTGATTGACTGCAAATGCGTGAGTACGACCACAAGGCACGTTCTTACGTAGAAATGCGTCAGCCGTAGTCGACTTCACAGTTGTCATCATGATCATCATCAGCCTGGCTACGCACATTGCAGGGCAAAGACTTCCCCATATCTCTCCAATCAAAACAGCCCAGAGCCATGTCTCCGCAAACTTCTTAATCTTATCCGGCAATCTACTTTTCTGGCGCCCCCCGCTACGCTTACCATGAACTCAACCGATTCGCAGTTGTGCGTGCTCGCAATTTACACGTCGTAAGCTTAGTAAGCGCACACATATTGGAGGCTCTCCGCCGTGCTCCCTCCTGTTGTGGCAGGTTGTGAACCACTCCTATTAATTTTTATTGGATACCGCAGCGCTCTGCATTACTGCACTGACACTTCACTTGCTGTAAATGACTGTGGCCACCTGCGTAGATTCAGGTGATAACACAGATAAACTAAACGCGAGTGTCATTTGTTGATCGCCCAAGAAGTCAGTCGCTTCCTCGTCTTTAGGGAGCCGTGACGCCAGGTCATTCATCACTAAACTGACCCCCGCTGAAAATCACTGTCTCTTTGTGCAGCCGTATCTTCACGCATTCTCGCGCCCGCGAAGAGACGGACGCAAGATGCGCCAGCAGCAGGCGAACATAGAAAGTGCGTGCAGCGAACGAACGTGGTCAGTCATAGCGCCGTGGCGTCATCGTGCCCGATCGAAGCCTTAGAATGCTAGTCGAAGGAAGGGGCACCGGTCGTGGCACAGCTATCAGTGTTTCGAGGCGCACTGAAATTCCTGCTCGAGTCCCTTATGTGGAGGCCTGATATTAGTGTTATTTCTTGAGGAATCAACATTGGGTGGACGATTAGAATTTACTTTCTTCCGAACCTTCTCGAATATCCTCAAGCAGTTATTTGCCTTCTTAAAAAATTTCTGAGACTACTCTAATGTTTTCTTCCTTGCGAGTACAGGCACGAGTCTCATATAACACCCGTGTACTCTGAGAGCAAGTAAATGTAAATGGCTTTAGTCAACGGCGAAGCGTATATTTTTCTTTGCGCGCATAGGAATCTAAACCATACCTTGTGCAACCCCGCAAGTTAGTCGTCGTGACATCAGAAGGCCCGGGAAGGAATGCGTTTCAACTTCGGCACATCAAACTGCTCTTTTGCCTTGGTACGGATGCACGTGTTTGTTAGGAATTTCTGTGAAGCTTGCGTCTTATGTGTAAGCAGATAAGAAAAGGGAAATCAGGGGTGTGTTATGTAAGGCATTGCAACCAAGAAGGTGAAACTTCCTATATCACCCAGCAGCCACGAATTACTGACGCTACGCCAATCCTCTTTCACTTGCGCTCATAGCCGTTGGAGGCCGAAATCTGGCAACGGACGCCCGAAACACGTGGGCGGGGGTAGTTGCTGGCAAGGCATCTGCTTTAGGAACGGAGATGTAAAAATCGGGCTTGCTAAGGGAGGTCGCCGGATGTATAGTTGTCCGCCTGCTCTGCGCGTGGCCGTGCGCCGCGCTTTACATGGGTTTTTCTACGCCGTTTTTTTTCGCTGTTGTGGCATGGTAAAATTGGATGCGCTGCTAGTCGACCATAGTAACGGGGCCTCTCGCCTAATGTACGAAGAGCAGATAACATATTCCTCCATGGTTTTATTGACACATATATCCTTGTCGGTACATTCAGTATGAAAGAGATATTTCTCAAAATACACTGTCTCGGTTACAGCATTCCACACAATACAGATATTGCGTGTCGACAGACCAGAGCTGTTAAGTTTATCGCAAACGGCGCACCTTACACTCTAAGTCCATAAGTTTGGGCATCATCCATGCAGTACATATGCAGACATTTCGCGCATACAGTTCACTCAATTGAGAAGGATCATTATGTGCACAGTGAGTTCATGCAATTTAATGCATGCACGATGTACCTTGCAATCGTATATTATTGCAAAAAATGGTTAGTACTTACGTAAACACGTGAAATGAAACCACTATTCCGCTCAGGCCTTGAGTGTCCATGCTAATATATGTGATATTGTCAAAAAATGCGGCGCATTTATGAAAAAAAAAAAACAGCGCCGAGCGAAAACCATCTCGACAGCGCGCGCAGCTAGAACAGGGGAGAAGGCAACTGTAAGGGATCGGTAGCGCGTGCGGGGTCATTAGTATACAGCTAATTCTTTGTCAGCGGCCCGCCGCTGCCGTCTTCAATGCCCTCCTCCCGGCGGGAGGGGGCGACTCAGTGCGCTTGACCTTTGTGTCACCTTTCTGGGAACGATGCGACTGCGCGCGAAGGCGCCGGGCCGGGCGGGTGTCCATCGCCCTTTGGGGTCGATTCGCACCGGCTATTCAGGGAGCGGTGAGAGCCGCCGCACGCTGATCGCCCCCTTGTCTTGGCGGACACCAGGTATGCGATACAAACTCGCGACGAAAGTCTGGTTCGAAACGTTGCAGGCGTTCTGGAGTTTAAGCACTGCCGGACGGAACTGTGTCAGGGCGCCGTTGCCGAGGGGGGGGGGGGGGGGGGGCAATAAAAATGACGAACAGCTGGCGACAGCGCGGCTAGCCGGGAACAGCGAAGGACTGAGTTTGGTGACCCGACTGACCGGGTGTTGGTGAGGCGCCGGATAGCTAACAGCCTTGGGAAAGCGAAGTAGCCTTGGATAGCGCGTCCAAGCTCGCAGTGGCACTTACAGCGATAACTGCCCGTTTAAGCTCAATAATCCCTAATTTCGGGACGACGCCAAAGTCGATGGTCATCGGAGGAAACCAATCGCACGTGGTGGCACGACTGTGTGTTTGCATTTGGTGTTTCTCTTATCTTTGCGAGGGAAACGTTGTTTCGCCTGGCACGTGCTGGCACGACTTTGTGTTTGTGTTTGTTTTTACTTTCATTTTCCTCTGGAGAGGGTGATCTGACCTACGGAAGCTGGAGGGACGGACATGCCCTTGATGAACCAATCATGTTAGTACCGCAACATGATTGGATGCTACTGAATGTGGGCTGGGCCTTTAGGTCCTTAAGACCGGGCTACGGAGCCGGAAAAGGGGTTCTGAGCTAAGGTCAGGTGCTATGCACCTTCGGCTATGCCGAGTATGGGCCTCCCATAGTTTTAGCCAGTTCCGCCTTTTGTTGTTTTCTCTTTCTGCCGTTTAATATGTCTCCAGTGCCTAAACTTGTATGGGATGTAAATTTCTGTACATAAACTTCAAGTACTCCCTTTGTCCGTGTATCATAACTCATCGCAACACCATCTCTGACGGGGCACACCTGGTGCACGGAAAACCTTCACTCTTCCAGTTAAACAAACCGTCTCTGACGGGGCACCCGTGGTGCAAGGAAAGAGAAGAACCTGAAATTTACTGGCGCAGTCGACAGGATCCTGCGGCCATCGGAAGACGGCGCAGTAAGACGACTGAAGGCAGGGAAAAAGGCGACGACCAGGCAACATATCAGCGTTCGAGAAAGGACTTGCGGAGGTACGGCAACAAGGGCCACGGCAGTAGTCGAGTGACGCGTGAGTGCATTCAGCCAAGGGAAGCAACGCGTCGAGACGGAAACTGGACGGTCACCTGCGGGTCGAAGCAAGCGACTTCAACGTGCACAGGACCAGCGTCGTGCTACAGCTCATCGCAGCGTGCGTTGAAAGTGACGGTGGACTCAGACACCAAAGAGCTGGCAATGCGGATCGACGCATCGAAACTGAGTTTCCTTCGTCGCATTGTTCACGTCCCTGTTCTTGTGTTGAGCCGGTATGACAGCTGACAGGTACAGAAGGCGCTATGGAGGGTATCTGTGGTGACCCACACTCGATGTGAGGTACCAGGTGGAATTAGCGAAGGCGCGCTTAGCATACCTTCAGGCCAAACGCAAAAGTAAATTGTGCAAAGGCGCCGCTATGCGAGGAAAAACCTCCGGATTTGAAGGTGTTAGAAGCAAAGCGCCAGCAGCTAGAGCTCGAGCTGGCTAAGCTCAAGGAGGCTAGGAGAGCTAGTGAACTAGCCTTTTTCTTCACGCCAATCCTGTCATACATTCCTTCCGTGGACGTCAGCAAGTGCAGGCATTATCCCAACAGCGACCGATTCCTTCGTGTCCACGCCTCTCACTAAATCAAAACCAGGTGCTGTCGTACTGGCTCTCTGCTGGTACGCGCCGTGGCCTGGACCCCTGCCCATCACCTACACTGCACTTCCCGGATTCTTCAGCTCCGTGGATGCCTGAACAGTCATCTGCTGTATCAACCGGACCTGACCGCCCATATTTGGCGCCGCTCGACGCCTTCGCCTGGAAACCACCGCCATCGACTACGTCATCAATCACATGGCCAGAGGCAACAGTATTTAATCTGCGGCACAACGTCAGCTCGGCGGGGCACGACACCGACTGTTGCACGATGTTCACCCCGGTATTGGCCTTCCAGGTGCTGTCGTACTGGCTCTCTGCTGGTACGCGCCGTGGCCTGGACCCCTGCCCATCACCTACACTGCACTTCCCGGATTCTTCAGCTCCGTGGATGCCTGAACAGTCATCTGCTGTATCAACCGGACCTGACCGCCCATATTTGGCGCCGCTCGACGCCTTCGCCTGGAAACCACCGCCATCGACTACGTCATCAATCACATGGCCAGAGGCAACAGTATTTAATCTGCGGCACAACGTCAGCTCGGCGGGGCACGACACCGACTGTTGCACGATGTTCACCCCGGTATTGGCCTTCCAGGTTAGTTACCTAGACTACGCTAAGGAGACTCGTAGTAGTGATCGTTGTCTTTTCGCGGTGTCGTGCCCCTACGACTTGAAATGGCGCACTGCGCTGCGTGTGTTATGTGACATACTTGCCTTTGATTTGCTATCTGAGCTAATGCTGCTGCTTTCGGGAGATGTTGAACTTAATCCTGGCCCCGGACCAACCAACCTTTCCGATGTTTTAGATGCTCTCAAGCGGCTAGAAGAACACCATGCAGCCATGCGTGCCGACCTTGATCAATTGAAAACAACCCAAATCAGCCATGAAACACAACTAACTGCACTTTCAAACCGAGTAGCAGTGCTCGAATTAGACGAGCGTAAAACAGTATCACCATCAAAACAGGTAGAGACTAGCCAGATTAGGCAGGACATCGCTGAACTAAAGGCCGCCAACATAGACGCGAAGAACAGAATGCGCCGAAACAACCTGCTCTTTTTCGGCTTAGATGATAGCGACAAAGAATCGTGGACTGAATCGGAGGAAAAAGTTATTGCGCTGTGCAAAGAAAAACTAGATTTGAATCTAGAACCAAGCGCAATAGAACGCGCCCACCGCATTGGTCAATTCTCAACGGAAAAAAAACGGCCAATAATAGTTAAAATGAATCACTACAAGGGAAAAGAAAGCGTGCTTGCATGTGGTCGTAAATTGAAAGAAACGCCTTACGTTATCCGAGAAGACTTCGAATTCGCCACTCGACTCGCTCGCTCCAAATTAGTTCAATTCATTAAGCCCCGAGGGTGTAGCTTTAAACTTCGATACGATAAAAACTTATCGTTGGCGAGAAATGTTACACCTACGATCATGCCTCTGTTACCATAACAGAAACAGATACGAACACCAAGCCCGCGGCAAAGATAAATGGAGCACAGGACAATACACAGCAGGCCTCAGAGCAAGTCAAGTGACACTCTACTGAACTGCATGAACCGATTCCGCCAAGCAATCGTCATTCACCCGCACTCATCAACATCGCTTTTACTAATATACGGAGTGTTCTACCTAAACGCCATCAGGTTCACAGTTTCATTGAAGTCACAGACGCCGATATGGTCATACTCACAGAAACTTGGCTGCACCCAGAGATAGAAGACCACGAATTTGTTCCCTTCAGACTTCCATTTCACCACATACCGCAAAGATCGCACTAACCGAAAAGGGGGAGGAGTTCTAATAGCCGTTCGTAACACTCTGCAGTCCTCGCTTATCCGGCATGATAATAACCTAGAAATGATCTGGGTATGCCTTCACAACGCCTCCGAAAAGCTAGTGTTCGGTGTCTGCTATAGACCTCCAGACAGTCACGTATCATTCCCCGATTCCCTACGCCATGAATTAACGATTATTAGGAATGAGTATCCTAAGGCACCCATATTTCTGTTTGGTGATTTCAATTACCCACAAATTAACTGGTCATTGCTCTCGACACTAAGTTCGACACCTGCAAACGAACAGAAACTTTTTCTAGAACTAACCCTTGACTTTAACCTTCAGCAAGTGATAACAAGTCCAACGAGAGGAGACAACATCCTTGATATTTTGCTCACAAGTCACCCGGACGACGTAAAATTTATTACTGTCCTTCCTGGATTAAGCGACCACAAGCTTGTTCACATCTCCATGACACTACCTTTAAAAAAGAAATCACCAACCAGCAAACTGATAAAAGACTACAAAAGGGCTGATTTTGATGCTATGAACAATGATCTTGCAAAATTTTTCGACAACTTTCGTTGCACTTATCTAAATCGCACACCTAACTCAAACTGGAATTTGTACAAAGACACCCTACTACATTTGGAAAGTAAGTACGTTCCAACACTACTTATTAAATCAGATACCAAGAATCCATGGTTTAACAAACGCCTGAAGTCTCTCCTTGGCAAAAAGAAGCGCCTGTATCGAACAGCAAACAATCAAAATAGTCACTTAGCATGGGAAAAATATCGCTTGTGCGCCCAACAGTATACCACAGAACTGACAAGTGCTAAAGATAAATTTTACTCTCAAGATTTACTATTAATCCTTCACTCTAACCCCAACAAATTCTGGCGCATGCTATCTAATAAACCCCAAGATCGCCATGTACAACTCCTAGATGCTGATGGAGAACCAATCAAAAGCGATGACTGTGCGACCGCGCTCAACAATTACTTTACGTCAGTTTTTTCCGCTGCTAACGTTACTGCTAATGAGCACATTCCAGAAATCTCACTCTCAGAAATGCCTAAAATCGAAATTAACCCTGATGGTGTATCAAAGCTTATTGCCTCACTGAAAATATCTACATCTGCCGGCTGCGATCAAATTAACAGTAAGCTACTAAAAAATACCATTTCATTGTCTAGCCAGGTACTGCATCTAATTTTTGCGCAATCCTTAGATACCGGGGTCGTCCCCGACGATTGGAAAAAAGCTCAAATTACACCCATATTTAAAGCGGATGACCGCACGTGCCCTAGCAACTATCGTCCCATTTCCCTCACTAGTATACCGTCTAAACTACTTGAGCACATTATTTTTTCCAATCTTATGACCCACCTAGAATCAATGAACTTTTTCTATCCGAATCAACACGGCTTCCGCAAGCAGCTGTCATGTGAGACCCAGCTCGCCGAATTCACCCACGACATTCTACAATACTTAGATAACCTTGTCCAGATTGACGCTATCTTTCTCGACTTTTCAAAAGCATTTGATCGTGTTTCCCATAATCTTCTTCTTTTTAAGTTGTCATCGCTCGGCATTCCACAAACTTTGCTCTCCTGGCTAGAGCACTTCCTTAAAGGACGTAAGCAGTTCACCTGTGTTAAGAACTGTCGCTCAGCTTTTACCGACGTAACATCCGGCGTACCTCAAGGTGCAGGCTTATCACCTCTTTTATTCCTCATCTACATCAATGACCTACCGATCAACATAAAATCTACGCTACGTTTATTCGCAGATGACTGCGTAATTTACAGCCCCATCCACGGCGCTAGTGCCATTGCCGCTCTTCAACAGGATCTAACCACTATCTCAGCGTGGTGTGACAAATGGCACATGCCTCTTAATCTAAATAAATGCCAATCCATATCATTCTCCCGCAAAAACACAGTTATTGATAGCACTTACAACATAAAATCGGTCGCCGTCACCAGAACATCATCTTATAAATACCTAGGAGTACACATCACATCATCGCTGTCATGGACAACACACATTCAGACCATCTGTTCCAAAGCATCACGCACACTTGGTTTTCTCCGGCGCAATCTAAAATCTGCATCACCTGAAGTAAAAAAGTTGGCATATATAACATTCGTACGTCCTAAATTGGAGTACGCGTCATCTGTCTGGCATCCATCACAATCGTATCTCATCTCAGACCTTGAAGCCATTCAAAATCGCGCCGCCCGTTTCATTACATCGCAGTACTCAAGAAATACCAGCGTAACATTACTAAAACGATCCCTCGGCCTTCAAACACTAGCAACTCGCCGTGTTATTTCCCGTCTATGGCTCTTTCACTCTTTCTTTTATCGCTCACCAAGACATTTGTTGCTGCAGCCACCCCCACGTACGTCATCCCGCCTAAACCACAGTAACCCAATCGCACGCATTAAAACCCGCACCTCCGCAATGAGCAGTTCATTTTTTCCCGACGCCATAGTGCTCTGGAATGGCCTTCCCGACAACATAATAACATGCTCCGATCGCCGCCTTTTCCGCGAGAAACTGGCTAATCACTTCTCATAAACATATCCATACTGCGACACCGAAGTGCCAACTGTTCCTTGTTTTCTTTTTGTATGTTTATTTCTTGCTTTTAGTTTGTATATTATTGTACTCTTTTTGTACCCCGTGTATTTTTCCCCCTTTCTTTTTTTTGTGTTCTCTGCCACTACCCTCCAACCTGTATGTACGCCCCCCCTTATGTAATGCCTTCGGGCCTTTAAGGGAGAAATAAATGAAATGAAATGAAATGAAATGAGAACTGCTCTCAGTTCCGAGAGGAGAGGCCACCTGTGCTGGAAGGCATAAGCTAGTGCTCGTCAAGCTCAGGCAAGGAAACAGCAGCTAGGTGGCTGTAAACAACCATCTGGCATGCGCGGACGCCTCTTCGTTCGGAAAGGCCACAAAAGGTTCAGGAAGTGAAAACGAGATTCCTGAAGGGCGCGAAGGTATCACAGTCTTTCCGCCACCACGGGCGGCTAGCAACGAAAAAGAGCAGCCAAATTCTGATGATCCGGAGGCAGTCGAGACCAAGTTGTCCGATAACAAGCAGGACAGCGATATAATTCCTGCAGGCTCTATGAATGAGATTGTGACCTCCGACACGGAGCTAGTGTCAGGAGGAAATCCAACGTGCCGCAATGGCAGACGGTGTCGGGCAAATGGCAGGAAGTGCCTCGTAGCGTTAGGGCTGGTAAGAGCCTTCCATCCGAGGCAGAGAACGGAGGTGGGCCTGTTGAGCCGACAGAGCAGAGCGCCGCGCAGTTGTAGAAGGCACCCGATGTGTGTCCGATCAGCTCATTTGAGGACCGGGAAATGCGTGGCGACTTGCCACAAGGCAAATTCGGGTCAAATGACTTCGAAGGAGCTCATGCAGCCCCAGAGTTTGGTGATGCCACGAAACCGACAAGCACCTATAATGCAGGGAGCGGTAACTTCAATGCTTGCCCTTGCAGGAACGGGGCAAATGGCTCCAAGCGAGGCGAAGTACTAGAAGGCAGGGGCGTGGCTTTCAGATTGAAAGTCGGCGCGAGGAACAGTACGTTCCGTGCTACAGGTCGCAAAATCAAGTGTAGCAAAACTGACCGTACTCGTATGGTTGGACGGGGCAGGGGCTATGTTCCTTACGCTGTACGCAGTTCGTACTGGCGCGCCAGAGAGAGCGTGCCCTCAAGTGTGCCGCGTAGTCAGAGATTTGCACCTATCGATGACCAGGACGTTTTTGAAACTGGAGGGCTGGACATGCCTTTGATTAACCAATCATGTTAGTTTGGTTTGGTTTTGTGGGGTTTAACGTCCCAAAGCGACTAAGGCTATGAGATACGCCGTAGTGAAGGGCTCCGGAAATTTCGACCACCTGGGGTTCTTTAACGTGCACTGACATCGCACAGTACACGGGCCTCTAGAATTTCTCCTCCAAAGAAATTCTAGCCGCCGCGGCCGGGATCGAACCCGCGTCTTTCGGGTTAGCAGCCGAGCACCATACCCACTGAGCCACCGCGGCGGCAGTCATGTTAGTAGCGCAACCAATCATGTTAGTAGCGCAACGTGATTGGATGCTACCGAATCTGGGCCAGGCCTTTAGGTCTTTTAAACCGGGCTCCGGAGCCGGAAAAGGGGTTCTGAGTTAAGATCAGGTGCTATGCATCTTCCTCTATGCCGAGTAGACGGCTCTCTTTGTGTTAACCAGTTCCGCCTTTTGTTGTTTTCTCTTTGTGCTGTTTAATTTGTCTCCAGTCCCTAAACTTGTTTTGGATGTAAATTTCTGTACATAAACTTCAAGTACTCCCTTTATCCCTGTATCGTAACTAATCGCAAAACCGTCTCTGACGGGGCCCCCCTGATGCGAAGAAAAGCTTCAGTCTTACAGTTAAACAAACCATCTCTGGGGGGGGGGGGGGGGGGGGGCCTCCATCCTTCCTTGCGGCCCTGGCGCAAGGAAGGAGGAGAACCTAAAATTTACTGAAACTTCGGAGAACGCCTAGCCTTGTGTGTATTGCTGCCCTCTACACCATCGCTCACCAGTGCGGCGCCAAGGAATTACGTGAGCGCATTTCGTCGATTTTTCCACAATGTCGGAGTGGTTTCTACTCAATGATGACGGAGAGGGCGCATCCTTCAAAGTGTTAAATGACGCCCTTTCCGCCTTCACTCGCGCCCCGACGGCGGCGGCACACAAGAATGATCTCGAAGCAGATCGAAGCGAGTCTTCAGGCCTGACCCTTGAGGACGCACGGCGGGCTCGAGAGAGGAAGGAAATTGCACAGATGATACTGTGTGTATGTGCGCTCCTGTCTTGAAGCGAAGAACGAACAGATGCGTAGCTTACGTATATATGAAAGGCGTTGATTGCTGTCTGTCAGCCCGACCCACCGTTTAATAAAGACTCATCTCCATGGACACACCCGAGGCGCACGAGCGCAGCGCCGACGCGCCAAGCGCCGTGCCGCGACAAGCGTCGGAAAACATACGAAACTCAATGGAATGTCACCTCCTGTCGCTGGTACTCGGGCTCAGCTCAGCTTAGCGAAGAAAACGGCACGACGGGCCGTACCAGATGCCGAGAGAACGCGTTCTATGATTGGTTACACCGACCGCAAACCAGCGAGCCACTTGCGGCGCCAGCGAGAGCGAGGCGCAAATATCTGACATGGACAGATATTCGCTAGGAGCCAATGCCAGCTCGCGTCTGCGCCTGGCCCATGCGCAGACCAGGTACGGCGTACGCTTTTACACGTAGGCGCTGCAATTTCGCGCCTCTGATGAGCCCATGGAGTTGAGCCTTTAAAAGCTTCAG